>NC_091122.1:8585000-8897500 GCF_040183065.1 Periplaneta americana
GGTTTGAACAGTTCCGAGCATGCGCACATGGATTTTACTGTTCGCACAGCCCAAACTCCAAACGCTGACTGTTTCTGACTAATAGTCACGCGTTTGTACAGCACGTCAAACTGTCACAGATCGATTTCTGACAGTTGGAATTGATTTGCGAATCAAATGCAAACCAATCTCTAATCATAGATGACGCATGTGCATTAAGATAGTTTTGTCATCGTTTTCTTTATGTTATTTACAACATAATCTACACGAGTATGACCTAAATGAATAATCAATTGTATTACAGTACAGTTTTCTTCGTATAATTGCCATTTTTCAGAAATTTAATACTATATATAAACGTGCGTACCATTCTAAAGTTTTACCGCATAAGTTATAAAAGTACTAATATTTTTTTTATTCAATAGCTGTAACATTTAATTCTGTGGATACGTCATGTCAAGCTATTTTACTTAATTTATAAAATATATAGCATATACGAAGTTAATGTTTTTATTTTAGTTCACTTTCAAAACAAAATCCACAGTTTGTGATCATGATTAGTATGCTCGTGATAAAGATTAACGCTATACTTCGGAATGCCGCGTAAGTACTTATGTAGCAAGACTGTACAAATTGAAAATAATTTAAAAACATGATTTTTTTAATGATGTTACAGGGGTACATAAAGAAATTAGTGCATAAAAAAGAGATGTCTCTTGCACCAATGATGACGGAATATAGGTGTATTTACGCGGTATTATTCTGAAGTCGTTTCCAGATTAATTCTAGTAAAATTATTTTCCGGAAGTGTTTTAAAATAGAAGTTCGGCTAATTTTGGCCTGCAATTGAAGCGTTGGGCCGCATAGCGGACTATGTTACAATTTTTCAAAATCGAACTCTTAATGGAATAATGCTCTGTATAGTCTTACACAGCTGTCACAAAAACTGCTGTTCAATATCTGTACTACAGGCGCTTCTACACGAGTTACAACAACGGTCTATGTCACTAGTCACTTCTAGCCTATCCAGTTGTTTACATCGTATCGGGAGTTATTGCAAATTATAAAAAGTATTTCATGAGTTTATGTTCAATTATTGAATCAAAGATTCTGCGAAATTAGCATCACTATCATCATCAAAATTAGTATTTTTCTTGTTATTATGACAACTTGCAATGAAAGCACTCATTCTCAAAAAGCCAAACCCAATTCTCATATTACCTTATTTCAACATATCTAAATATTCGTGCGCTGCTACTGAAAATTATTGAATCGTACATAAATGAGTGTACAAGAATTTCGCAATATTTAATCGAAATAAAGGAAGATATTACACATACGAACAACGTAATTTTCACACCAAAAATAATATTACACCTTAACTCGCAAGGAATTATGTCTGAAGTGTCCCCTAATCATCATTTTAAATTTTATTAATGCAATTACACTACATTTTAGAGAAATATATGTTACTCTTAATGCATTCCAATTAATTTATATAGTTGAAACGCCTCCCTTCGTGATCGGGTTAAGCGAGACACATGGATAATAATAATAATAATAATAATAATAATAATAATAATAATAATAATAACAATAATAATAATAATAAATTATTATTCTTTCAAGATGGCGACGTACGAATTATTGTTACTGTTAACCATATACTTTGTTTTTTGCGTGTTCTAGATGACGGACAAAGTGATAAATGAAAAACGAGGTTGAATAACTGACGTGCAGTCTTACCTCAACACATTAATCTTACTTCCTTCAAGAAAAACTCTACGGTATGGGAAAACATTGCTGTTTTATGAGATTCTGTTTCATTTGTATTAATGCACATTTCAAGATTATGTATTAATCAATAATAAACACTTATTAATTCATTAAATCACGTTCTTTATTTATAATTTAATAGACCTATGTCATTATTTCTACTAAGATAAAGTTTGTTCAATACTGTCCACTATGTACCTGCAATCACAGTAAACAACCCTACTGTTTCAATTTCATACAGTAATAGAGTTTATTGAATAAATTGTACGTATGAAACAATATATTTCCAAATAATTCATTAATTAATAAACATAGTGTCACAGTCTACTATATACAGTCACGAAGCTTGGATGATCTTTTGCCAATGAGTTGCATTTCTCGCGATAGTTGCTAGCCGCTTGGAGTGCTGTGAGTACTAGGAACAATAGACTGTGCCACAGCCATCGTGATCTAATACAGGCCGTAAGGCAGACCATGTGTCTCGCTTAACCCGATCACGAAGGGAGGCGTTTCAACTATATAAATTAATTGGAATGCATTAAGAGTAACATATATTTCTCTAAAATGTAGTGTAATTGCATTAATAAAATTTAAAATGATGATTAGGGGACACTTCAGACATAATTCCTTGCGAGTTAAGGTGTAATATTATTTTTGGTGTGAAAATTACGTTGTTCGTATGTGTAATATCTTCCTTTATTTCGATTAAACATTGCGAAATTCTTGTACACTCATATATGCACGATTCAATAATTCTCAGTTGCAGCCCACGAATATTTAGATATGTTGAAATTTATAGGTTATGTTTACTGTACCAGTTGCCCCTTTCTGTCTAAATTTAGTGATCTCCAATGCCTTTCCATTCATATGAAAATTATAGGGTATGTTTACTATATTTAACTTATATTCCTAAATTCCCAATCATACATTATTAATTTGTATTTTAATATCTACTACAATTGAGTACTGAATTATTGTATTTATCTGCTACTTAAGAGACGAAGTAACACAATTGTACGTACACTAATTTCATAGGAGTGGTATGGTAAATGTTTTGTCTAAAATTAAGGAATGTAGATGTGCTAAATTGAAATCACAATATAAATTCCTTTTTATTACCCCTCAAAATAGCTTCCATACTAAACTTAAAATGTTGACGCGAACAGATTATGTTAACATGTAAAATTCTCTTCACATTAAAATAACACAGTTTTGTAATTATTTCTGCAACATATTATGCAACAAGAAGTAAACGGAACTTATGGACACATTACACTAAATAAAGCTTAGCTATGATACGCAATAAAGTTATAATATAATATTTCACTGAGCTCCATACACTGAAATAGAAAACCCGAGCAAACCTTACGGCCTGGTCTAGATCAAAAAAGCATTGACTGTTCCGTATTTCGCATTTTTGTGAGAAGCTATGTAAACTGTGAAATGTTCGTTATCGGCTGTAATAACTGTAAATGGCTAAAATACAATAATTTTAATAATGATATGAGACAAGGAGACGTTTTTAGTACTATAAATTGTAAGAAAAATAGGTTACAGTTATCCTTCTTCCGAAAGATCCAGGAAGGTGAGTTTATAGAATATAATACATATTTTATGAAAATCTATATATATAATTTGAACTGGTAATGGAAATTACGGGAAAACGGCTGAACGGGTTTTAATGAGTGACCCCTCATTTTCATCCCTGGCATCCAAAGTTTTTCGGGAAAGTAGTAGTTTTCAGTGAAATATCACTTTTCCTACATAATTTTCCTATTTTACAAAATCCATCTGTTGTCAGTTTTGAGAACTAATTTTATTGAATCACGGCCGACTTGATTGAATTTCAGAACAAAACACACATTACAATAAACAATAGGCTATTACACGAAGGCCATGACCTGCAGGATTGCCGACATATTTAGAGCTCAATTCAATTTGTTATTAAAAACTGATTCTGCAGTTTATAATAATTTTCTGAGTACAGCTGTGTATTGGATATTCAAATCTACGAAACTTGAAGTGGTTTGATGACATTATTACCATTAGAAATTAAATATTATTATAGTTAATATCATGATGCATCTATTTTTCATTAATTATACATAATATTGATGCTATATTGATGACACGAAAGTGAAACGTTTTGTGGTTATGTAAGTAAATGTAGAGAATATCTTAATTTAGATCTTCATTTCTATAATTTACTGACTGGCTATAAAACTTAAGTAAGATAGTAATATTGTTATTAAAAATCAAATATTTGTATGCTTATTAACCCAGTGGTGTTGGGTCTTTCTCATATACTTAATGGCGGTGTAGTGTAGATATTGATATGTGTCATTGTTTTCAGTATTGGCTCCAGAGAGCGCAAAAATTACAGTTCCTAAGGAAAGATCAAAAGGTATTACTTACTGATAAAATAAGAGGCCTAGAAAATGTTGTAGTCTCCAGATCATTTCAGCAAGATCTCTTAGTAGGATAAAATGATTTTACGCTCTACATTTCAAGTTCTACATGCAGCAGCTACTTATATAAAAATGCTATTATTCGAAAGCTTAGCAAACCTGACATTTTTTTAACTTTTGCCTACAATCCACAATGACCTGAAATAGCTACTGCTATCGTCCTGACATTGATACTTGCGTTTTCGCGTTGAAACTCAAAAACTGAAGCTGGATAGGTTCAAGAAAAAGTATTTGGCCTAAAAAAATCCATTCAGAGGGAGTATGTTTCATTATTATGAAAGCAAATAACTATCAAAAAGACAAGTATTGTTCGTTGAAAATAAAGCTGAAAAATTGAACGTCTAACGAACTTAGTTTGCAGCAGTATTTGCTGCACAAGCCACTAGTAATATATAAACCTTAGGTATGTATTTCATATATTTTCAGTAGTGGAAGGAAGGTGTTAATTTTTTCAAAAGAACACGATATCGAAAGTACAATACATTTTATCGTCTGCTAGGGAAAGAGTCTGTGATGAGGCGATAGTAGCGATCCTGGTGGTGAGCAACTATCTATGGATGCATATTTCAACTGTCTATGTTTGCATATTTAGTAAGTATTAAGCTTCGTGACTGCATATACTAGACTGTGATAAAGTATCGAAATATTTCCTTTCCTTCTTTTTAGTAGGTCGTTTTACGACGCTGCTGTATCAACATCCCAGGTTATCTAGCGTCTGAATGAAACAAAGGTGATAATGCCAGTGAAATGAGTCCGGGGTCTAACACAGATAGTTACCCACCATCCACTCATATTGGGTTGAGGGAAAACCCGAAATCAGTTAACTTGCCCCGACCAGGATTCGAACCCGGGTCACCTGGTTTCGCGGCCAGACGCACTAACCGTTACTCCGCAGGTGTGAACCCTTCCCTTCTCCACAAAAGAAAAGTAACTGGACCATATTTGGAGAAATGACCAAAGTTGGGCTTCTTCCCTTGAATCCATGAATTATTTTACAAACTTCCTTGCAAAACAGCTACAATGAAAATATGAAATATAAGTTACATTCTCCTAACCTCCTGACGATTTCATTCCAATTATAGCACTCAAAATAGAATTCAACTGTACAGATATTTGTTCCTTATTCTGAAAAATAATAGAAAAGAAAAAACAATTCACATTTGACAAACTGTAAAGGCCCATTCACAATGAAAATCAAACATAAACGTAACATAAGTGTCTTAGCGGTTACGTTTGTTCCCATCGTAAGTGATGGTATGGCTTCTTCATTCTACGGTGACGGTTACATTCTTCAGCCAAGTGATCCATGACAAGTCCTTCGACTCATCTCGTCAAGCATAATTTGACTATCGCCGTCCATCGACTACACCGACGATAGGTAAACTCGCACTAGACACAGTGTGGTTAAGTAACTGAGTAAATTACTTGTAGAGTAATCAGCATATCTTCATGTACTGTATAAGATACCCAACCTATAATCGATCTCTGCCCAGGCTATCCTTAAAAACTTCTGCAACCTGACTGAGCACCATGTTCTTTAAGTTCCCATACTTCAGTGCAGGCACTCTCAAACACCCTTAAACTCTGTTCCTCTCTCAAAGTGAGTGTCATTTATATTTGTTACTGTCGCTCCAAGATAAACTTATAAAATGCCGTCCACACCTGTGGAGTAACGGTTAGCGCGGCTGGCGAAACCAGGTGGCCCGGGTTCGAATCCTGGTCGAGACAAGTTACCTGGTTAAGTTGTTTTCAGGGTTTTCCTTCAACCCAATATGAGCAAATGCTGGGTAAATATCGGTGCTGGACCCCGGACTCATTTCACCGGCATTATCAACTTCATCTCATTCAGACGCTAAATAACCTGAGATGTTGATACCGCGTTGTAAAGTAACTCTAGGTGCTGAATCGGTGTGACTTATGGATAAAGCGTAAGAACGTAAAGCCGAAAACCCAGGTTCGAATCCCGGTGCCGGACAGAATTTTTCTCCATTCTACCCACTCTTTACCATATGGTAAAGCAGAATTCCTGCACGGAAATATCGTACGTACTTCGGTAAATCACAGTAATTCAAAAAATAAATACGCAATTCCATTACTCAATTTTATTATACAGCTACTTGTTAAGCTATGAAACTAGAAAAAAAAACTTCATTCATTAATTCATTCACATGCGATCTGATTTATGGGTAAGATATACATTTTTCTATTTGACTTTTAAGGCCCAAATTTACAAATCAAAATATATATCTGAAAATTTCAACATCTAACCTCAATGAAAGGAATTTACTTACTTACAAATGGCTTTTAAGGAACCCGAAGGTTCATTGCCGCCCTCACATAAGCCCGCCATCGGTCCCTATCCTGTGCAAGATTAAGCCAGTCTCTATCATCATACCCCACCTCCCTCAAATCCATTTTAATATTATCCTCCCATCTACGTCTCGGCCTCCCTAAAGGTCTTTTTCCCTCCGGTCTCCCAACTAACACTCTATATGCATTTCTTGATTCGCCCATACGTGCTACATGCCCTGCCCATCTCAAACGTCTGGATTTCAAGTTCCTAATTATGTCAGGTGAAGAATACAATGCGTGCAGTTCTGTGTTGTGTAACTTTCTCCATTCTCCTGTAACTTCATCCCGCTTAGCCCCAAATATTTTCCTAAGCACCTTATTCTCAAACACCCTTAACCTATGTTCCTCTCTCAGAGTGAGAGTCCAATTTTCACAGCCATATAGAAGAACCGGTAATATAACTGTTTTATAAATTCTAACTTTCAGATTTTTGGACAGCAGACTGGATGATAAGAGCTTCTCAACCGAATAATAACACGCATTTCCCATCTTTATTCTGCGTTTAATTTCCTCCCGAGTGTCATTTATATTTGTTACTGTTACTCCAAGATATTTGAATTTTTCCACCTCTTCGAAGGATAAATCTCCAATATTTATATTTCCATTTCGTACAATATTCTGGTCACGAGACATAATCATATACTTTGTCTTTTCGGGATTTACTTCCAAACCGATCGCTTTACTTGCTTCAAGTAAAATTTCCGTGTTTTCCCTAACCGTTTGTGTATTTTCTCCTAACATATTCACGTCATCCGCATAGACAAGCAGCTGATGTAGCCCGTTCAATTCCAAACCCTGCCTGTTATCCTGAACTTTCCTAATGGCATATTCTAAAGCGAAGTTAAAAAGTAAAGGTGATAGTGCATCTCCCTGCTTTAGCCCGCAGTGAATTGGAAAAGCATCAGATAGAAACTGACCTATACGGACTCTGCTGTATGTTTCACTCAGACACATTTTAATTAATCGAACTAGTTTCTTGGGAATACCAAATTCAATAAGAATATCATATAATACTTCCCTCTTAACCGAGTCATATGCCTTTTTGAAATCTATGAATAACTGATGTACTGTACCCTTATACTCCCATTTTTTCTCCATTATCTGCCGAATACAAAAAATCTGATGAATAGTCGATCTATTACGCCGAAAACCGCACTGATAATCCCCAATAATTTCATCTACGCAACTTCCATCTTATGGGGAATCCAGACATTGCCTAGATTTAGCTTTTTCATTATATACAATTACTTCGAATTCCTTTGAGATAACATTAAATACGTAAAATGATTGTTGCAAATTATTTTCAGTATTACTAAATAAAACAGCGTCATCACCACCACGAAAAGAAAAACTCCTTTCTCCACATGGAGCACCATACCATTTTTAGTAATTGCAAAATGACAACCAAAGACAGCCTACATAGAAAAAAATCGCCTCATTTTGGAGCACTGTCAAACAATGCTGATTACCTGTTCCACGTGTGCGTTTTTTTATCTGTATTCAAGGTTGGGACATATCACCAAAAAATACTAAAAAAGAAGAAAATGTTACGAAGTAAATGCTGTTATTATAGGGTGATAATTTTCATTGTTCCAAAATTTACAAAACGAAGGACGAATACATTGTATTGGTTATCTGCTTTTGATTAAGCACGCTACAATTCCGTCTCTAGGAAACCTCAAGGTAACTGAACTGATACCACAATCACGAAAAAGAGGACCATAGTGTCCTCAAAATTAAACAATATGTCGCTCAAATGGACTGGATTTAGGAAAAAAATACATGTAACTTTACTTGCCATTCCATTAGAGTTTCACAACTTTGTCGTTCAAATGTCCCCCTATTCTTACTTACTCGTCAGACACACGCACCTCACGGGGAGACTCCACACAAATTCATGAAAATGTTCCAAAAAATTTGTATCGCCTATTTCACTTCTTTAGAATGTATATTTTCACACTCCAAATTGATTTATTTTAATTCTAATTACAAATATGTTATTTTTTTAATTAGTCTAAGGGAGCGTGGCATTTAAAGAGCAGTCAAATGCATTTTCTCATCAAAGAATTCTTTTTTACAAATTTCTGATTACAAATCCAATAACTTCTTCATCTAAAGTTGGCTCCCTCAAGTCACTGATGCATGTAGCGGGATGAGAATTCTAATTCACATAAATATTCATTTTACTTTCAAATCCATTTTCCATAAGTTTATTTTTCATGATTCAACATCAACTTTTTTATGCCAAATATTAATCAATCTGGATGAAATTATTATTGCAAGTATTTGTGAGATAGCTGCATGTCTCTATGCATTTATTTTGTGAGAAAAGATACTAACTCACTTTATTAATATTTTTAATGAATTAGAGGAAAAAAATAACATTTTCAAAATAAAAAAAATTGAAGTGAATAAATGAGGTATTCCAAATTTGAATGAATAGAAATGCTTCTCTGAGTCTTGTGAATGTAACAGCAGAAAAGGAAACTTAAAAATTGACATGCTCTACTACAAACTTGGGTTTGAAAATATTTCTAAAAATAAACAGAAGAAAATCAAAAATCAAAAGCCAAATGGAGCACATCTTTCCGATGTCATATTCAAAATGTAACATGACAAGTGACATTGTGTAATAATGGCAACATAAATGGCAAATTATGCATGCGCACTTCCATCGATAAATAATGTTTGCACTCTCTTTATTCGTGACATTTACGTTATTTCAAAATTTCCCGTTTCCTTACGCCACCCTGTATTATGGACTGACACTACAGACAGCATAATGTTTTTATTTACATCGCTACTGAATCACACTGGATATTATTATGAACAGATGACGAGCTGACACTACAGAGGACTATGCTTAATCCCTAATCAATACAATCTACAAATTTCTACTTACATACAAATGGCTTAAGAGAATCTGGAGGTTCATTGCCGTCCTCATGTAAGTCCGCCATCAATCCCTATCTTTAGCAAGATTAATTCAGTCTCTACCATCATACCCCACATCCCTCAAATCCGTTCTAATATTATACTCCCATCTACATCTCCGCCTCCCTAAAGATCTTTTTCCTCAGGTCTTCCAAGTAACAATATATGCATTTCTGGATTCACCCATACGTGTTAGATGCCAATCTCAAACGTTTGGATTTATGTTCCTAATCATGTTAGCTGAAGAATGCAATGGGTGTTGTTCTGGGTTTGTGTAACTTTCTCCATTCTTCTGTAACTTCATCCCCCTTAGCACTTTATTCTTGTACTTCGTTAACCTCTGTTCCTCTCTGTGCCAATCCAAGTTTCACAATATACGGAACAACAGATACTATAACCGTTTTATAAATAATTCTAACTTTGGCTTTTTTAAGCAGACTGGATAATAAAAGCTTCTCAACTGAATAATAACAGGCATTTCCCATATTTAATCTACGTTTAATTTCCTTTCGAGTGTCATTTATATTTATTACTCTTGTTCCAAGATATTTGAATTTTTCCACCTCTTCAAAGGATAGATTTTCCATTTTCATATTTCAATTTCGTACTATGTTCTGGACACGAGACATAGTAATATACTTTGTTTTTGTGGGATTTACTTCCAAACTCATCTCAATATTTACTTCAAGTAAAATTCCCCCCTCCTCAATAATACAAAAATAATGGCTATATAGGGAGCTAACCATTTAAAATATAGTTTAAGTATTAGCTACAAATAATCGAATTACAAAGTAAGTGGATCCCTTCTGTTAACATTGGTTGCACTCTTATCTACTTCTACTCCAGATACATAGAAAATGAATATTTGTCATATTCCAACGACTCTTTGGCACAATGAAAACAATGTTAATCATGAAAGTGAGGCGAGAAACCGTGTTAAAATTTTACAAAATACTGGCAATTCCAACACATCTGGATCAGAGTCGTGGACATTCGCGAATAAAATAAAATAACACGCAGAGATAAGTTTGATTAGGCTCTGACAAGACAGAGGCTATTGGACCAAAACAAATATTATTACGGTACATTCAAAATCGTAATTACTGTCGACATAGTAAACACGTACGGAAGCAATTGAGTAATCACCTCAGAAGAATGACCGCAGATGGGACTCTACCAAATCTCTTAAATTAACGGTCCGACAGAAGGATGGCCCAGAAAAGACGGGAGGAGAAATTTCTTAATCACTCCTTAGATAAAACTGGCCGAGAGCTCTAATCCACAAATCTATTGATGGTAATTAAATGATCCATTCATCCATAGTTTTCTGCCCAGAGGTACGTCTATCACTGCAAACCCAGCATTCTCTAATCTTTCCTACTTTATACCTTCATCTTCGTCTCCGCATATGATCCATATACCTTAATGTCGTCTATCGTCTGATATCTTCCTCTGCCCCGAACTCTTCTGCCGTTCACCATTCCTTCCAGTGCATCCTTCAGTAAGCCAGTGACCAAGCCAATTTCTTTTCCTCTTCCTGATCAGTTTCAGCATCATTCCTTCTTCACCCACTCTTTTTTCCACCACAGTTTCGTTTCTTATTCTGTCTTCCATTTCACACGCTCCATTCCTCCCCACATCCACATTTCAAATGCTTCTAGTCGCTTGTCTTTACTTCGTCGTAATGTCCGTACTTCTGCACCATACAATGCCACGCTCCACACAAAGCACTTCACTAGCCTCTTCACTAGTTCCTATTAGAAGAACACTTTGCCATTGCTATCCCCCTTTTGACTTCCCAGAAGCACTTCCTGTTACTGCTTATTGGAAAGACTCATCATGCCATGTTTGTAGTTTCTCTTGGGATAGGTCATTGCGACAGCATACCGTTGATTTCGCACACCACTCTCTCTTTCACATCTTCAAAGATTGCAGAGGGACTCAGCGTGCAGTTCAGAGTGGATTTGACTAATTAGGCCCTCCGAACTTCACCCAAATCCACCGCAGGGATTAGATATTATTTCTATCAGGGTTTTTGGCCCGATCAGAGATCGGGAAATCACATTTAGCATTAGCCTATTATGATTTCCAATTTACGAATTATGAACACTCCATATACTGTATATTACTGGAGCTAGATGACAGCTGCGAGCTGTGTGGGATGAAGATAAATGCAAACAAGACGAAGACCATGGTCATAGGAAGAAAAGTAAAGAAGGTAAATTTGCGAATTCTAAATGAGGCAGTACAGCAAGTCAACAGTTTCAAATAGTACTTGGGATGTACTGTGAGCTGCTGCCAGGAAGTCAAAAGGAGGATAGTAACGGCAGCGGAAGCTCCTGATACAAAAAGGAGCATCATCTGCGGAACTCTGAAAAAATAACTAAGAGAGAGAGAGACTAATTAAGTGCTTTGTGTGCAGTGTAGCATTGCATAGGGCAGAAACATAGACATTACGACGAAGTGAAGAGAAGCGACTAGGAGCATTTTAAAAATGCAGATATGAAGAAGAATGGAACGTGAGAAATGGACAGACACAATAAGAAACGAAGCTATGTTGGAAAGAGTGGGTGAAGAAAGAATGATGCTGAAACTGATTAGGAAGAGAAAAAGGAATTGGGTGGGTCACCGGCTGAGAAGAAACTGCGTACTGAAGGATGCACTGGAAGGAATGGTGAACGGGAGAAGAGTTCGGGGTAGAAGAAGAAGATATCAAACAATAGACAATATTAAGATAAATGGATCATAAACGGAGACTAAGAGGAAGGCAGAAAATAGGAAATACTGGAAAATTCTGGGTTTGCAGTGAAACACCTGCCCTTCGGCAGAACGCTATGAATAAATTACTCCATAATTACAAATGGACGCTTAGCACGTCACATTATGATGAAACAAACGTGTCGTGTATTTTATAATCGACGAGCCTATCATATTAACGTACTTACGTAGTTCAACATGTTATCGGTGTCATGTCCGTGGAGTCCGTATAAAAGAAGGCGGTGGAGCTCTTCGATTTCACTGTGACGGCGTGCCATTGACAGCAGACCAGGTGCCTTACTACAAGACAATGAGAACTTCGCTGTTGATCTTCGTCCTCGCTGCATTCGTGCACTTCGTCTTCGCTGGTAAGTTCAACACTTCACTCCTTGGCTCTTTCTTACCGTTACCAAATCTTCCACATTTCGCTGTCCCGTGCACGAAATTATAAGTATAAAAATTCCTTCCACTTGTTCTTCGATTACGTCTACTTCATCTGATTCCCGCCCTTCGCTTTTCGAAGACATCTTCTCTTCCCAGTTCTCTGTTCATTTTCCTTTCCTTTCTTCATTTCCATTTCTTGATTATCATCATTCTTGATGTGTTATTCTTTTTCTATCTATTCTTCATCCTCCTTCAATTTATCTTCACGTCCTTCTGCATCACAGTCTAATTATCGCTTAATTCAGCATTTCTTTCTTCATGTTTATTTTCAAACCCGTCCGTATCATGATAGTTTACCCACAACACAGACTTTGGGTAACTGTCACACGAAATTGTATGGCGTCACGCTCTTGAAGTATTGGCGTTACAGTTTAAAATATTAAGGCTACCATAAGTAAAAAAAAAGACTAACTTTTATGTAGTATATGTATGTAAATATATACACTAAAATAGAGAGAGTGAAATATGTAGTTAAATATGTAAATTCATAATAGTACATTATGCAACCAGCCTATAACGATAGTAATTAAGACGCGAGTATGTTTGTTTATGAAACGAGCGCTTGCGCTCGTTTCATAATTTTCATACGAGCGTCTTAATTACCATTATAGGCAAGTTTCATACGACTTTTTATGCTCGACCATATTTCTAACTTGAAATTATTCATAAGTTTTCATGTTATTCTTATGTAACTGGGAAGCGAACTGACCTTGTGCAATCTCGTAAATTGTGAGATGTGCGCAGATGCGAAAGTATTGATTTTTTCCGGGCAACGAATGTCGACGACCTTGATATATAATCTAGAAAGTAAGATAAACGTTAAACTTGATATAACCTTGAAATTGAATTCGACATTGAAAAACGAGATGACAAATTGAATTTATTTGAATATTATTTACAATTAACGCTAATTATTATAGTAACAGAACATAACCTTCTGCAACAGTATTGCATTTCCAGCCTGCGTGACGTTTTGCTAGATGTCTTTCGATTGCATATCCGAGAATAATCTAAAACCTGAACTTTAATGAATAGGTGTACTTTAATGAGGTCCATTAAAGGACTGCTACTAGGTGTATAATTACTACATTTCGGCATGGTCGAGCATAAAGTATATCTAACAATATACAGGCAAACCAGTGATTAATTTATTAAACAACATTTACAATGTTTACAATATGATGGCGTAGGAATTTTCACATTATTTGTATCTTGTTGCAGAATAGAATTATTATACATATTTCAAAGTTTTCTGGAGACATCGGTTGCCGCTTGTCAAGACAATATATATATATTTACACTAATGGCAGGTGCTTGATTTCCGTCACTCACCAAGGAGACAGACTATGCTTGCAGGGTGGAAACATACTTTTACGACGCATTGTATCACTGGGACATATTTTAACATACGAATTTCCTAGTACATGGCATCCACTGGAAGACGTTGAATATGCAGCAATCATCGCAATACACATGTTCTTACAGGATAGTAGGCCTACATCTGCGTTAAAACTCTTGTATCTTCGTACAGCTCAGTTGTTAATTTTTTATTAAGTATGCTTCACATGTTTTGCTCCAATTGTAATTTCATGACATGCCATTTTTTCTTGTTGAAATCTTCATAAAATACAACTTCGTTGTCGATTGTGAAGAAATCGTTGATCGCAACTACCAATTTTGATGTTGCAGCGAGGGAAGATGCGACTGATAACATAGCGAAAAAAAAAAAAATACTCGTATGGTAACTTACATCATTTTCAACCTCTTATAAGAAATTAAAACCAATTTAAGACATTGCAGCGCAAGAATGCAGGTTGCGAGCCAGATTAAATCAGTAGTATGTTGGGGAGAGGTCGTTCACAATAAAATATAAAAGACCAGTACCCCTTATCTGTTTTCAAAATTCGTAGAAAAAACCACCACAACACTCTATGTGAGTAAACTTTAGTGTGGGAATTTGTTATTCTACAACTCGAATGCTGTGTTTGCTTGTAATAACCCTAAACTAACAGAGTGAATTTTGCCCTTTGGTATAGTTCATTGAACATTACTTTCCACTCGCATATCCTCCCAAACTATGTTCAATAGTTCAAGAAATTCGTATTTAAAATAGATACAAATACTTTATTTAAAAATTCATACATCCAATTGTTCTTCTAATAATTGTAACTGTCCTATTCTAAATCAGCCTCCTCAAGTTAAGTATCTCGGAATAATAATCGATCAACACTTACGTTGGAATAGGCTACATAAATATGTTCTTTCTCTTTGCATACCTATGGTATAATTTAAATAGCATAACGTGATATACAGTAGCTACACTGTTTGGGTACCTGGAGTATAAATACTCTACTAGATAATTTCGTACTGATTGTTAACAATGCTGCTTCATAAGTTTTCATAGAACATCTCTACAACCAAATGTTCAATACAATGAGTTCTGAAAATTTCTATTAAAAGTGTAGGTTTAATTCTTACATACAATTTGAATTTAGAAAAACACACATTGATAACATCGTGGATAAAATATATGGACAACCAGAATCTATTTTTCATAATTCCAGGGATATTTCAAGCATGAACATGTTATACAGTTACTTTGCAATACGTAGGAAATCATAATATTATGTTTCAATTATGTGGACAGATGTATATAAGAATAATATTAATTGCCGCATATAAAAACAAATTCAGAAGCGTTTCCTTCGATGCAGGCCTATGTATTTTAAATATGGTAGATGTGCTTTAATTAATCGCAATTCTTACAATGCATTACTAAAGGAATTTCAATATGTAACATACGTACATAGGCCTATATTAGCTTCCCATTTCAACAGTAGCGAAGAGGAGGCAAGACCACTGTCAATGTCAATGGGGAAATGGAAGGAGAGCCAATTAAAAAGTACGCGAAAACGTGTCTTTGTAAGGGAATTTAGGGCTGAGAAAAACTGAATATGTGAGCTGGGTAATTCCATGCAGAACAGTATGACGAAAAACATTCGTATCTCCAAATTTGTTAAAAATTGTACATTCAACTCTTTATGTCGCACATATTAATCATGTACAAAATTATGTTTGCGACAGCTACCGTTTAAGTGTAATGCGCAGTTAAATTATTTTTATTTGAGCACATAGCTCTATTTTAAATTTGTTTTCTGACCATAAGAATAATTACAAATTTTTTACAAAATAGGTTATTAAGATACTATAATTCAGTGTAGCTCTGAAAATTATGTTTAAATGAATTCAAAAATATATTTAAAAAAACGCCATTACATAAAATCGAACATTTCAATTCACATAAAAATAATCAATGGCAATTTACTGAGCATTTTCATTTGGCTGTCAAATTTTCATAGTGGAATCTTCAAAAATAAGGAAATTATAAATTAAAACAACTCACCGCGTAAAGGGTGATCTATGCCCCTGCCCCATGCGCCATCACTGCTGCTGGTCACTGCGAGAAGCGTTTCCGCGTTGACGACCGGTGCGCGTCACACGTCTGATTTCAACTAGTTTCGGTACTTCTGGTGAAGCAGAATAGGGTTTTATTGCTAACTTTCCATTAACTGGAACCACACAGTGAACACTTCTTGTTCCGGGAACAGTCTTGAGGCCGGCAAATCTTTGAGGATTTAGATTTTGTAAATACTTCTTCACGTTTTCTCAATGGATGTGAATGACAATAATTCCCTGTATATTGCATTTTGACCAATCATACAGTCCTTTAGGAGTTGAAATTAGAGTTCCTGGCTTTTGCAGCGAGTCGCTTGATTGTACCCCTCACACTGTCACTGGGCCCTTTACCGTGACTAGTTCCAAAGAAATGCCACTCCGCAAGTATTAAAAATTCGTGTTCATGATTGAGTAGATTAACGGAGATTTTTCGTTCTTGTATTCGCTAGCTGCTCCATCACTGAAATCATATATTTTAGATATTTCGGTATGTGTTTGTTTCAGACGTTCTATCATTTTCCTTTAAAAAACATGAACTGTTGCACTATAGTGAACTTAGCATTCCGAAATTACTGAAAATCAAAGGTTCTCTAAAATACCAACTGAATTTCTGTAATATACTGTCAATTGATGTATTGTTGCTTGAGAAGTGCTCCAGTGATGACCTTGTGTAGCATCCTGAATAATGAAACTAATTCTCCGAAAAATTACCAATGATAATGAGTTCACCGGGCTTTATTTCATTTTTCAGCTACTTTAAATAATTTGCTTGGGACTTTGCAATGAAGTTGTGTACAGTATCTTGAATTTTTTAAGCCAACCAATGAAGTTATTAATGAAATTTACACAGTCACTTCTCACTAAAATCATATTGGCCCTGTCAGTTGTCGTCCATTCCTTGTACTAAATTTCTACTAAATTTCTCTGTAACAATGACGTCAATATTTCAGATAGATACATTTATAGTTCCTTACGTTCAGGAGCATATGCTTCTTCACTTGTTGAATTTCCCGCCTCTGTTTGTAAACATTCTTCTTCGCTTGTTGATTTGTCGACCTTACTTTCAGTCCGAGCAACTTCACTAATTATTTCGATTTTTTAAATCTTATGGCAAAAGCGTTCTCAAATAGCATCACCTACCACTAAATGCGGAACCTTTTTACACATGCTACTTGTCACTTTTCTTTTACAGACTTGTGACGAATGTTTTTAAAGTCCGAAAGTGTTGCAACACCACAGATGACGCCAACTTTTCTTCTTTAATTTAGGTATATCGAATACCTATAACTTATAATGACAGAACAGATCAAAATCGCCGTCTGAAGTGCAGGGGAAAAGTTACAATGACAGAACAGAACAAAATCACCCTCTAAACTGAAGGGAAAAAGTTGCGCTGAGATTATAACAGGAAGAAAACAAACTCTCACGTGAAATCTATTAGCGTACCGTTGGGCGGATGTCGCAACATCTGGCATTTGTCATATCGATCGCTAAGCACGCGTGTGGGTGTCTGGTATGAGCGAGTGACGCGACTTTAATCCTTAATGGCAACATTTGCAGTTCTGGTTTATTTAATATTTCCCAAAGTACTAGAGAGCCCATTATAAAATTGTTGTAATAGATTAAAGAAATTGTTTATCTCACCGTAAAAAATATAGCATGGTAAAAAAATATTCAATTTGAAAATATTAACATTTCTTTATTTTACTGGAAGTTTTAATACCTGCTCGAAGTAAAAATCCATAATAACTCAGAAGTAAGTTTAAATATATAGAGTCATCACTGTATTGGCACAATTTTTACTTTGATACAATGAAGCATGTCATTTTAATAATATTTTTAACAATAGTCTACATATCAACTCCCCAAATATTCCACCTTTCATTACTTTTCAACCACTGGTGAGATGAAGTTCATATTAGGCCATTTAACTATTCATTATTATGGCATTCATTTACTATAATATTGAAAAATCCAGAACTTGACGTTACAAATTTTAAAATTTTGTATGGAATGACCCAGCTGCAAGATTGCTGTCCATTTGCCTCCGAGTTTCGTCGTTCTACTCAAGTAACTTCAGAGAACTTTTAAGGGAAAATCCGGACAGTACCTACGCTAGCAACTACTCCGCCTGGGGAACTCGCAGCTTGAGAAACCACAAGTCTCGCAGCGTCGTTGCGAAGGTGGTCAAAGCCGTTCCACGGTGGTTGAAGCATGACCTTGGCTGCGTGCTGCTGCCCACGTAACCTGCGCGAGATGACAAGGCCAGCTCCAACTACGGTGGAACGGCTTCTACGCAGCGCCGCATGCATCGGTTCAGAAAAACCAAGGCGTAAGACAGGGCTGGGCACCGAGAGCGAATTCTACTCTCTAACGGGGAGCCATATGACTTCTCTTCAACCCCTTTCTCCCGCACAGCGTTGATGTCGTAGCGCGTGAATATTAAACGTCCCCGTTTAGAGTTTGGATTCGCTCCTGGTGCCCAGTCCTGGTTTAAGAGGATCTGACAGATTAAGCTAAGTATTCGAATACATGTCATGAGATTATATCATATTCCCTTGAGCATTGAATTACAATAATAATGCCCAACGAAAAATTTATAGGGGGGGGGATGAAGAAATGAACATATAATTCAGTGACTAGTGAAGAAACAGGGGATAAAACTAATGACAGAAGTGAGAAGAGGTAGAAGTGATTGTAAATTGGAGACTAAAGTAAATGATTATGATTAAGTAGTGTAGGAATGAGATCCTACAGTATATAAAATAAGGAAATTTTAAACTATAGGAAGTACTTCAATATAACTAAACAAAAAAAGTGGTGAGGTGATCACTAGGTAGAAAGGAAAGTTTTCAAGGTGAGAGGTTAGATAGTAAATTGAGGGTATGTATTATGGTAAGTAATAGGAGTAGTAAAGGTGAAATAAGGAGACTGCACACTTCGATGAAAGTTTGTATGTGCTACTGTAATAATTATAAGGTGATGGGAAGCACGAATACAGATAATATATGGTGGCGACCCATTACTAAATAAGAGCTCTAGAAATAAATATATCCCCACTGAAAGTGTCATGCATGTCCCCCATTGGAAGCTCACAGATCCCATACGAACCAGGTAATTAAATATCTACCAATCGCTCTGCGTACTATCACTGTGTTTACAAAGTGTTTTTTTTTTCCTTTCCAGAAGCGCAAAGTGACGACGATGACGATCCTAAATTCGAAGAAATCGGAACACAATTAACGGATTTAGTAAGTGTGAAGAATAATTTTCGTAATTAGTTACTGAGAGAAACTTTTAAGTATTGGTAAAAAACAAAATCATGTTATCATGGAAGAATTTTCCGTTAATATCATGGATGCCAGGCCGTTCTTGCAACTGCTGTAGGTAATTTCCTTACAGAGTGATAGGCCTACTTTTCTGAAAAGCCAATGGGTCAACTATGTGGGTCAGAAATTTATAAACAACACAATACAGCTGGGGACGGAGCGAGTAGAACTGTTGAGTTACTGGGTTCTATCGGTTTATCTGCTTGGCAGCGGAGCACCGAAGGTACTCTGTTAACCGTAGCCGTTACCGGTCAGTTCAAACGTTCGAACAGAGTTCACGTGTTTCACTTAGTTCTACCAGACAACAACGTAGGTACTATTGTATTTAAACATTTTCTGCTGTAGGACAAATTATTTCCTTATCGCCAAGGCGGGCTGAAACTCTAGTATTGAAGATGAGTTCATTCTATTAAATGACCTGTCAAGTGGGCCTAATGAACACTGACAGTTTGAACATATTACTGTACATAATAATAATAATAATAATAATCATAATCATAATCATAATAATAATAACAACAATAATAATAATAATAGTAATAATAGTAATAATATTATTACTACTACTATTCATCAGTGTTTGTATTTATTTTTTGTACTTATATGTGCTATCTGGTAGGATGGAAGAGAAGGCCTTATGGTCTTAATCCTGTCAGATTAAATACATAAATTATTAAATTATTACTATTACTATTATTGAAGTCCAGGATAACAGAGAAGCTTTGGAATTGAACGGGTTACATCAGCTCTTGTTTATGCGGATGATGTGACTATATTAGGAGAAAATCCACAAACGATTAGGGAAAACACGGGAATTTTACTGGAAGCAAGTAAAGCGATAGCTTTGAGAGTAAATCCCGAAAAGACAAAGTACATGATTACGTCTCGTGACCAGAATATTGTACGAAATGGAAATATAAAACTTGGAAATTTATCCTTTGAAGAGCTGGATAATTTTAAATATTTTGGAGCAACAGTAACAAATATAAATGACACTCGGGAGAAAATTAAACGCAGAATAAATATGGGAAGTGCATTTTATTATTCGGTTGAGAAGCTTTTATCATCCAGTCTGCCCTCAAAAAAGCAGAAAGTTAGAATTTATAAATCAATTATATTACCGGTTCTTCTATATGGTTGTGAAACTTGGACTCTCACTTTGAGATAGGAACAGAGGTTAAGGGTGTTTGAGAATAAGATGCTTAGGAAAATATTTGGGGCTAAGAGGGATGAAGTTACAGGAGAATGGAGAAAGTTACATAACGCAGAACTGCATGCTTTTTATTCTTCACATGACATAATTAGATACATTAAATCTAAACGTTTGAGATAGGCAGGGCATGTAGCACGTATGGACGAATCCAGAGAAGCATATAGAATGTTAGTTGGGAGGCCGGACTTTTGGGGAGGCCGAGACGTAGATGGGAGGATATTGAAATATATTTGAGGAAGGTGGGATATGATTGTAAAGACTGGATTAACCTTGCTCAGGATAGGGACCAATGGCGGGTTCTTGTGAGGGCGGCAATGAACCTCCGGGTTCCTTAAAAGCCATAAGTATTATTATTATTATTATTATTATTATTATTATTATTATTATTATTATTATTATATTAGAGTATTTGATTAATATCGAAATATGTTAAAAAAGGAAGTGCGTTATATTTTTTCTATTTGTGTTTATTGGGTTTTTGTTACCTCATCAGTCATCATTTTATTTGTATTTATTTCTACGAATTATATTACCTAATTACTTTAAATTATCAATAATATTGCTCTTCACCAAAGAGGACATGGTTCTAATATAAATAAACATTATGTTCTTCAGTTCAAGATTCCACGTTTTATTGATTATTTTATACATTTTCCGTAGGCCTAATCTATACTAATAATAAATCTGTAGCCGAAATTTCTCTGGTAATTTTCGATTTTCCAAAAATAATTGGTCCTAACATATATAATTAACCACACTGAAACCGAAAATCGCTTTTTCAAATGTTTATTTGTATGTCTGTCTGTCTATCTGTTTGTCTGTATGTTTGTTTGTTACCTTTTCACGCGATAATGGCTGAACCGATTTCGATGAAAATTGGTATATAAATTAAGTTCGCTATTACTTAGATTTTAGGCTATATGCCATTCAAAATAAATTATTTAAAAGGGGGGTTATAAGGGGGTCTGAATTAAATAAATTGAAATATCTCGCTTATTATTGATTTTTGTGAAAAATGTTACATAACAAATATTTCTTTAAAAATCATTTCCGATCAGTTTTATTCTTTGAAAAATTTTCATAGGACTGATTTAATGAGATAAATGAGTTTCAAAATTAAAATAACTGCCATCTAAGGCGGTGTAATGAAATAAATAAATGAATTTGTCTATAAGGGGCCTTGGTCAACAACAATCGAAAGCTATGAATCATAGCCTACAGAAAATGTTTCTGTGTTCGTATGAAGTAATATCGGAAGCTAAATTAACCGATTTGTGTAATTAATTATTATTTCACCATTGGAAAGTGTAGTTTCTCTATATGGACATAATGCTATAATGTTATTACAGTAACTTCAGAGTGAATTGAGGACAGGTAAGATTAAAATAGCTTCTTATGCACAAACAACTTGATAGGCTATTCTGTGTATTCGTTTCCTGTATTTCTTAAAATAATGTTTATGAGTCATTCCACGTCAAATCGCACAAAATTATACAAATTTTGATCTTCATATTTCTGATTGCGTTTATATTTTTTTTACCAACTCTATGGGTCTAATAAACCAACAAGTGTATTTTTATTTCCTCCTAAGTCCACATGTTTTTAAAATATTACATGTTAGAATTCGTTAAAAATGTCGCACAACGCAACATTTAAAGCGCCATATTTCTGACGATATTGATGTTAAAAATGTTTTCAAAAATGCATTTAAAAGCTTAAAGTGCTATCGTCTATTAAATATTTACTAACTAGTTTTAATATAAATATTACAACTATTTTTTTTATGATTCAATTTTTAAAACATATATATCAACATGAAATAGCCCTATTAAAAATCTAAGAAAATTCCTACTAGGTGCACTGAAGTATTCTTAATAATTCCAGAAAAAATCAGAATGGGATCTCCAATAGTTTAATGGAAATGTAATTATTTACGACACAATGTGTAGCGGTCGGCGCAGCAGCAGTGGACGGGAAGCGTTGAAGCGCGCTGGGAGGTTTATCGGCGCTGGAGGATTGACTGAACGTTGCAACATTACACCCAGTACCGATCAAGTCACTCGAGCAAACGCTGCTAATTTACTTATTATGATATCCTCAAATATTTGTGCATTATGCTTTTTAAATGTTTCTTTTCTTTCACACTTTAAATTTTCATTCGCCTACCTTTTTTCTTGAAAGAAAATTGTTTTACTAAATCTTCAGTTTTGACAACGGAATGAAATAATGTAATTTTAATGTACCATTATTGGTTTTAGATTATGGTATGTGGCCTGCAAATTTTCAGTGTGGTTTTTATGCTTATTCAATGGACAAAATATAAATGACACGTTAGAATTTTTTTTTTTTTTTTGTGACCAGTCAGTTTTCTTTTTTGGTGTTGTTATAGGATCTTGTATAGGCTAACTCTCGTGGCAAGTCTTTTAACAGTTTCTTCAATGCCATCACATGGACCTTTACCACGCGACGTTGCAAAGAAGTGTCATTCAGCACTAATTCCATAGTCGTCTTCATGTAAGCAATTATTTTTAAAATTATCTTTTTTTTTTTTTGTATTGTGAAGTTGATCCATTGGAAAAGTAGATTATTTTTTTCATATCGTTGAATTCTTGCTTTAAGAAATTGATTGCTTCGGACTGAAAAAAGTGAAAGGGATCGGTGTCATATTTCATGGTTTCTGACATGACAATACTTTTGTAACGAATTTCTGTATCTCCTTTGAAATATACTACGACAGGATTTATTTATTTATTTATTTATTTATTTATTTATTTATTTATTTATTTATTTATTTATTTATTTATTTATTTATTTAAATATACAGAATAAATAATATAATTACAAACAAGAGAAATAGAAATAAAATAATACAATCAATATAAGAAAGGAGATACACTAGTATTAACAAAATTTGAGACCGAATGAGCAGCGCTCGTGTTCGGTCGCAGTTCAGATATAATATTAATAGGCCTATTAGAGAATACAAAATAAAATAAAAGAGGAAGTAAAATTAAAATTGTATTGTATTGTGGCTTGGCATATATTCCAATGCACACCTTGTATTGAATCTTGTATTACAAATGAATAATTTTCAGAAGAGTCTGCAATAACTATGTAATTTTCAGGTTGTACATTTATTTGCATTCCGTCAAGAAGAAAATATGGTTGACTTTTGAAGGGATGACGATGCATCTTCTACATGAAGAACTTTACATGTTAGGGAGCCTTTTACCTTTTGAAACTTTTCACGGGAGTATCGTTTTTGTTGTAGCTTTCTTTTCTTGATAGGGGATTCTATTGACATCAAACTCTTGTTTAATTCCTCAATATTAGTGATTTCTAGCACTGTATCCATAGAACTGCTAGAAGAAGAACTGGGATAATCACTTTCTCTGTCCGCACTTTCATTTGATTCATGTTTATTAATATCACAAGAACTACTGGCTTCATATATAATTTCACCTGACCTATCCGGAAATTGATTGATTTTTACGGAACGAATCACATATTTGCACACTCAAAGACTCCTTTAAATTGAGCTTTATCAATAAGTCGCGACTTACGCGCCTTAGTATACTTTTCTTTTTAAAAGCGTGATTAGGAAGGTATATGGATTTAAACACTTGTTATATATTACGCGATCTTTACCATCACTCATGTTGTACAGGCCAGAAGTCACGTCACTGCGTGAAATTCAAACCCAAACTGATTATTTTTCTCTTCTATATTTTGTCTCCTGCCATCTGTTTACTGCCATAAAGTTTACTGCCTTACCCAGCCTTGCTATCATCAAACACTTGGCTATATTACAGTATAAACATATAGCACTGTGAAGGGCTTCCCTTCTTAGCTGAGCTGACAATAATACAATAATTTTAGATATGATATTTACTGTTCCTTAAGGTATTAATAATTTGATGATTAGTTTGGTGACATCAGATGCAACAGGAAATTTCCACGGGCAGCCTTCTAGCCTATGGCTGCAAGCAGTTCATTAGCTGGGCATCGCGAGCGCGTGCATACCTCCGGATAATAAATTGTTACAAATGTATGGGTGCCGATCCCATATTTATAAACGCAGTAGTTTACAGATAATACATCAGCGAACAAGTCTATATTTTTTTTTTTTTTCAGATTTTTAACTTGGCTATTTAATACAGTCATTTTGCTTTGAAAAATAAATTATTAAGAAAATAGGCCAAATTTTAAATTTATTTGTAATAGGCCTAAAGTAATAAAATGTGTTGTATTTAGTCTTTCAAATGCGCCAAACCGCAAATCTCAATTATATGTACAGACAGAGTTCCAAGTGAGTTTATGTAACAGTGCGCGCATAATTTGCGTAACTTCAAATAGTCATAACTACACAAGTAATTAATAATTGTGAAAATAAAACAATACGGGTCTCCTTATTTGATGTCTGGAAATCATGAAAAAAAAAAATTCGACCACTTCCGAGAAGGTCGTGTTTCATTGCTGTGCGATTTGACGTGGAATGACTCTTATCTCAGAGAATTAACGAACCACAAGAGTGTATTGATTTAGTATGCAGTAATAATATGTTAGATTAGCATTCCATTATTTTATAATCCAAATTTTAACTATGCTCAATTGAATCGTGTTAAATACATAAAATGCATATGCATTAAATGCAATGCAAAAAAATTGGGTGATGAGCCAAGCAGATTACGTTGCGCTGTTGTAAAATAAAATTTGTTCCTCCTGAGATTCAAGAGCCCCCAAAACTAATTAAAAACTTACTTATCGGTGTACGTCCGTTATCAACACATTTTTATATAATATAATATAATATAATATAATATAATATAATATAATATAAGATAAGATAATATAAGTTATTTAAGTTATTTGAAGGGTTCAGAACCATAGTGGCTCAAGCGCCATTCACTGAATACGTAGAAAACAAGGGTTTAACTTATGTTATTATCATAATTCAATGGAAACATATAGCAAGTAAAATAAAGTATACACATTAAATCTAAATGTTATGTCAGTCTTCATTAAAGTATGGATGCATGTAATAAAAATTAAGAAACATGTTAAAGAAATTGTCATTGCACCAAATGAGTGGTCTCTGGACAAAAATGATCGCATATTAATTTTTTAAATACAATTTAAATTAAGTAACATATTAAACGATTTATCCTTCTATCAAACACGAATGTTCCCTGGATCAAATGTCCTATTTTAATTATGTAATTACTTTATATTTATTTCTAACGGGTGCAGCGGAGCGCACGGGTACGGCTAGTAGTAAATAATTCTGTGTGTCATTTTTAGGTGTTTTAGGCAGCGCTTCATCGAGCCCGTTTCTTTCTATCTTCTTTTTTACTTAGCTGCAGTGTGAAACGTTCACCTCGCATTATAATTTATTAGCTGTTATTATTATAAAGTATTTTATGAATTTTATTTCGTCTGCCATATATAAAAGAACTGAAGGTTAAATAGGCCTTTCATATAAAATAACTCCGCTAATAGTTGTAATCACGCAAATAAAATTTGCAACCGCCATTTTGCAATGAAGAGAAACACTTTTTTTCTCGTCAATTGGAAAACCGAAAGCGCTTTACTACAACGCTTGTAAAACACTCCATCTATATTTTAAATCTGCCGCCACACATTTGTACTCCGTACTGTACTCGGATCAACCGAGTAATGACGTCACAGTAACTGCTCCGAACCGAACCGCTCCGTTCCCAGCCCTACAACACAATTCTTCTCGAAATGAAATTAAGTGAAGTGGAAAAAAAAGATCCAGATTGAAGGGTGAACATTTAACTGATAAACTTCGGACTTCTGTCAGATTTTAAGCCTCACTCTGAATCCTTTGAATTTTCAGAAATTAACATCATTGAGAATGATGATAATAGAAATGAAATCTATACTATTAATAAATCTGTAACCAAAATTTTTCTGGTGATTTTCCATTTTTTAAGAATAATTGGTGTTTTCAAGCATATTTAGCTATCCTAAGACCAATAATAGAGTTTTTTTAACTTTCTTCGTCTGTCTGTCTGTCTGTATGTATGTATGTATGTATGTATGTTTGTTACCTTTTCACGCGATAATGACTAAACCGATTCCTATTAAAGTTTGAATGTTAATTAAGTTCGTCCTAACATAGATTTTATACTACTGTATATGGCATTCAAAATACTTTATTCAAAAGGGGGATTATAAGGGAGCCTGAATTAAATAAATCGAAATATCTCTCTTATTATTGATTTCCATGAAAAACGTTACTTTAAATATGATCTTCGATAAGTTTTATTCTACGAAAAAGTTTGACAGAACTGATCTTTAACGAGATAAAAGAGTTTTAAAATAACAACACTTCTACCAGCGCCGCCTCAGATTAACAGGCTATAATGATATAAAAACAAATGACGCCGTCTATTTAAGGCGGCCTTGCATACAACAAACTGAGAATATTAGTCACTTAACACTATTTTTATACGGATATATTTGTATTCTATAATGGAAATATATGAATATTTAAATCTTTATCAATTTTAATATACAGAGAATGTTTGTGTGTTTGTATGAAGAAATCTCAGAAACTACTTAACCGATCTGGATAATTCCTTCACCATTTGAAAGTGTGTTTTTTCTAGAAGGACTAATGTCCTATGGGGAGTGGGGTAAGATAAAAAATCAACCCTTACGCACAGAAAACTTGATTTTCTGTCGCAATTATTGTATTTAAACTTTATTCGGCATAATTTTATATTCTACTTCAGTTTCTTTTGTCCACAGAACATAATAGTATTTTTAATAGTTTTGTAGTAAATATGAGCATTTTAGTGCGCCAAATACAGAGTAAAACTTAGCATTTTACCGTTGAGCTCACTGGAGGTCAGTTATTTTACAAAGTGTCGCGAAGTGGCGTTCCTGCGCTCATAATTCAGGCCTACCCATATTCGTTTCCTGTGTTTCTTAAAACAATATTTTTTTACCACTTCATTTCCACTTTTTTATTTGTACATAAACAATGATGCACAACCGAGCGAGTTGGTTCAGGCGGTAGAATTTGAGATCGCATTTGGGAGGTCACGGGTTCAAGCTCTGTGGCCGACTAATCTGACTCGGGTTTTTCATGGTTTCCCTTAGTCATAAAGGCAAATGTCAAATTGTAAATTTACATGCCATGATTCATCACCGTCTCAATTACCAATACGATAAACATTAATCAAAATCTATAAACAGGTCGCATGAACACAAACCATTTACAACACACAATAGAAACAGGAACTCAACAAGAATAAAAACGGCCTACTGGTATACTCACACATCCTCAACACGCGACATGATCACATATGTTAAAGCGTGTATAAATAAACTTAACAAAGGAAAAAAGATGTAGAATGAGGCCAACATAAAAAATTATCTTCGTACACAATCCACTCTGTATTAATTTGAAGTGATTTATTAAAGGATGCATTAAATAATAATTTAGAAAAATGTTAAATTAATTATCCTTGCACCAAAACGAATGTTACCGGAGCCAAATGATCCTATTTTAATTATTTGTACATAATAATAATTAAGAAACATGTCACAGGAATTATCCTTAGACCAAATGAGTCTCTCTGGACCAAAATTATCGTATTTTAATTCTTTAAATGCAATGTTAATTAAGTAACATATTAAACGATTCATTCTTCTATCAAACACGGATTTTCCCTGGACCAGAACACCCACAGATTGGTATTAAGTAACAATCATGATTAAATTACGTCAGCCCGAGGTCCACAATGATGATGCTTAAGAACTTCTAACATGTAACCCACTAACATATAACAAGAAAATTAGAAACGTGTTAATATCTTAAATTTGATTAAATAAATTTATAGCCTATGTGTATGAATTAATCAACCTATATTATATTTGTATTCTATAATTTTGAAATATATATTAATCCTACTTTTCACGTGCGATATTATTCTTCTCTAGTGTTAATATTATAGTATATACTTAATTCCATTGCCGCTGTAATTATATTTTAGTTCCTATTTTATTTTACTTATTTATTTATATTATTATTATTATTTTTATTTTAATATTATATCTGAACTGCGACCGAGCACGAGCGCTGCTCATTCGGTCTCAAATTTTGTTAATACTACTGTATCTTATTTTTATATTGCTTGTATTATTTTATTTGTATTTATCTTTGTTTGTTTTTGTAATTATATTTCTTTATTCTGTATATTTGAATTTAAATAAATAAATAAATAAATTATGTCTGAGGCTGACATTTCCTTCATAATTTCCAAAGATCTTCCAGTGACTCGAATAAAACACTTCCGTCAAGACAAAAATCCCTTATTTGGCCAAAACCGTAGCTTAATATGATCTTGTGGTTATCCGGGTTGGTCACTGCATGTCAGTGTATTGCTGCTTTTCTCTTATTTTAGGGCGTATTTCTTACCGGTCTCTGCATACATACGCCATTTTGTTTCCTATTTTCTCCGTCAGAGATTCCGACAGCAAGACTTGTACAAATATCTACAATGTGTGTTACAGATACATTCACTTAAAAGTAAAAGTCCTATGGACGAGAAATAACTTACGGGTAAACTTGGACCGACAGTGCTGCCATTCACGGACAGGGCTTACTTCACTGTTTAAACTTGAAACATTGTACCCCGCCTTTATTTCTCTTCTTTCCTTCCCATCAAATCATTACAGTGACTTTAATTTTTTCCACTCTTTAAACACTTAAACAAATTTACTTCATTTATTTTCAGACTCAAAAGGTGATCGATGAGACAAAAAGTAAGTAGTAACATTAGCATCTTACAAAGTTTTTTTTTTTTTACGGAATATTACGGCTTAGACTTGACTGAAAATTTTCACAGGATAACTATTGTAGGGAAAGCTTACTTAAGAAATACTAGCTGCCAATACTAATTATTGTAACAAATAAACCACATTCACCAAGGCGACGAAATATACGATATTCCCAATTACATTTTACGAGAGCTTCATATAAATTCCTTCCCTTTTAACACATGCGAATGGCTCTTACTTGTAACACATCAATAAACGAAATAATGCAATTTGCAGAAAGGTAAATTCGGTTTCTGTATTACACACGGAAAGCATTCTCTGCAATTGAAGCGTTGGTCTAATGTTACAAACAAAAATGTTACATCGTAACTCCACTCATAAATTTACTATCTGACAGGCAACATAGACCGTTATTCCATCAGTATGTTTTGTACACCAAGCGAAGTATACGATTGTATGTTACTCAAAGTCATATTGCACATCATAGAAGTTTGTGACATTTTTAACTCCACAGAAATAGTACTGGGGAAAACAGACAAACAGTTTTTTTTGCAATCAGAATATAATGAAATATAAAAAATCAATAAAAAGATTAAATTATGAACCAAGTGTTTATGACATTTATTTTTTAAAGATATGGTATTAGTATCAATCAACACCATCTAATTTATTAAAGTTATACTCAATGTCATGTTATGAATAGGCTAAACATACGAGATTGAATCAAATAATATTACTATTATTACAAAATAACTGCAATATTGAGATTTAGGGACAACATTCAATCTATCAAAGTTGTAACAATAACAAATGAATAAAGAAAATTAAATATTACAGTTGAAAAATTGTTGAGCGTTGGAATTTGAACTCTTGTACAGAATATTCTGTATACATCAAATGACTTCTCAGTTAAGTACAAATTTTATTAATACTAAGATAATAACTTTTATTTTATTTTAGCAGGTTATTTTACGACGCTTTATCAACATCTTAGGTTATTTAGCATCTGAATAACATGAAGGTGATAATGACTGTGAAATGAATCCGGGGTCCAGTACCGAAAGTTACCCAGCATTTGCTCATGTTGGGTTGAGGGAAAGTCCCGGAAAAAAACCTCAACCAGGTAACTTGCCCCGACCGCGAATCGAACCCGGGCCACCTGGTTTCGCGGCTAGACGTGCTAGCCGTTACTCTGCAGGTGTGGACTAAGACAATAACAATCACAGTTTTTAAATGCTGGCTGTAAGAGAGTTATACATTTTAAACAGCTCTATTCCGACATCAAGAGCAAGCTGTGAGCACATCTCCTTACAAGAATTTCCACAAAACTGTTCCTGAAACGAAATACTGTGAGAAAACACAACATAGAGCAACTAGCGCTAGGTAAAGTGTAAATTAAAATGCAACTAATAAAATACTTCAAAAAAATAACAGACAGGAAGTTACATTACTTGGGGAATCTTTCGCACTTACTTGCGACTTCATCTTCCTTGTTATATACTCAAGACCACTATCGATCAGCGACTTTAGTGACACATCTTTCCACTTATTAATATTAATTTGTCTGGACCCCCCTTCTTTTTTTTTTATTTATTTAGCCGGTCAATACCTACCGTAGAAATTGTCACTGTCTTGCAGTCGTCCATTTTACGTAATAGATCAACCGAAACCTGATACACAGAGTTCTCTCTGCGATATTTCAATGCTCTCGATTTTTCGCACGTGGTAGGAGAGGGCGAGAAAATGTTGAGGTTATGTGTTTGTATTTTACAGAATTCCGTGTAAGCACAATACTGAGGTGTAAATACAGGCGTTTCATCATTTTAAAAACAGATTAAAGGTTTGAAAGTCGGTATTTATTTATTTATTTATTTATCTATCTATCTATTCATTTAATTTAATGCTATAGACAAACTGATCATTTGTCGTCCGGCTAGCCAATATAACGATTGTCAATTTGATCTTGTCCAGTATTCCTGAAGTGAAATATTATATAGAAAAAAACTGAAAATGAGTAATTTTGACATAATTCACACATCACTCAGAAAATTAATGAAACATTGTTATTTTAAAAATCATTTTCATATTTGTTAAAATGTTGTTATTATTGTAATTTTACTAGTTCAATAGTGTAATCAGTTTATAATGTCACAGCTTAATATAATGGAATCAATTAAGCAATGTAAAAGCCTGCCAGATTTTCTGCTGTCGGCTGACGATAGTAGATTTTCCGCCTTTGGGAAATTGAAATCTGCCAGGATCAGCCTGAAATCTACTGAGTTGGCTACACTTAGTATATTGTTAAAATCGGGCACTCACAGTTCGCGGGCGTAATAGTTCCCAGTTTTGTCACTAGGTAGCATAAGCACGGCAGCGCAGCGCACGCAGTCAGAAAAGAACGTGAACTGTCTCAGATTCAGATAGTGAGCAGTTTAGCCCTCGAACTGTGATCACTGTTTAAACAGCTGTTTAATCATAGGTGTGATCGTGATTTTTCGATCACCGTGATTTTCTACTCATCACTACCCTTAACACTCATATAGCCCACCGCTGTGGAGAAACGGTTAGCTTGCCTCCGGCCCTGACGTTTCTCGTGACCGAGGGAGACAGTGTTGCCGAAACGTATAGACAGAATTAAAACTGTCGCGCTCTCGCCGGCCGATTTTGTGGCGCGGAATAAAAACTAATTCGAACGCGTAGCCATGCCTATAAATCATTTTACATTTAGCTTAGATCACATCCTTCGTTAATGTACACAGCTAGCGTAGATCACAAAAAAAAACACTAATGCGAACGCGTATGTAAATCATTTTACACAAACGTAGATCGTAGCTTTCGTTAACGTACACAGCTAAATAATTATAACAGAATAAAAACTAACAATCTGCATATATAAATTCATTATATTGGCTGTTAAAAGAGCCGATTTTTTTATTTCTCGATTCTGACGAACCTCTGGCCATATTACTATACCGATAATAAAGTTTACAGGCACAGTAAATCCCTCAAGCACAAAACAACACAACTACTTCATCTGTACGTGCCTGTACTACCTATAACACAAAGAACTAAGGACTTGTTTGCCACGTGCTTCGCATAAAAAAAGAAGTGGCAACATCGCACTAAATACATCAGACGCTCATAGCTGGTTGGTTCTAGCTGAGAACTTTAACCTCTAGCGCCCGCCTCTCTCCCAGCATTGCAAACTGCGATTGAATTAATCCTCGCATATCAGACTTCAAGTCTTGTAACAGCAAATTACAATTGAATTATAAACATTACTTTAAACTGAACCAGAGTGTTTTAAGGTTAAAATTCAGCAGAATAGTTTCATTCACAGTGGAATTTCGAGGTTCTTTTCACAACCACAGGTTGGCAATGCTGGTCACTATCTTTCTCTCTCGCTCTCTCTTCTCTTTCCAAGAGAAATGTCAGAGCCGGAGACTGGCCGTCTGTAGTTTAAATCCTGGATGGGACAAGTTACTTCGTTGAGATTTTTTCCGGGGTTTTCCCTCAACCCATTAAGAGCAAATGCTAGGAAACTTTCGGCGTTGGACCCTGGACTCATGAGACCGTCCCTATCAAAAATGATTTAAATTGAATTAGTTCCAATACATTGTATTAATCTCTTTTTAAATGCTATAATTTAACCATTTCCCATTGTTGAACATTGATTTTACACTTAGAAGGTTCTATGCCAAGGTTAACCTTTTCTAATTTAATGTCATTTTTATTAATTTATACTGAATATTTTTAAGTTTTATTGCATATTCTTTTGAGCAATAGTAATAACATATTTCATTTCTTTTCCAGACAGTGGAGTAAAAGCTCAACTGACTGAAGTAAGTATAGGTTCTACATCGACAGTTATCTGTGAATTCATTACACACAGATTTTGTAGCGGATGAGTGAGCAATCTCCCAGCTGAAGGCGGAGTAGCGTAGCGGATGTACAGTATGTCCCAGCCAGCTATCACGGCTCAGGTGATTCTGAGAGGAACCCAAGATGATACTACTCGTACTGTACGTTTCAATCGTTCACGGTCCAAAATCTTCCGAATAATTTAGCAGGGCAGAAAGTATTACAAATAAAATTCAGGTGGGACAAGTGGCCAACAAGCTTGGAGCTCACATATTCAGTTTTTCTCGGCCCCGAACTCCCTTGCAAGGACACATTTTCACGTACTTTTTAAAGTTTATTCTACCCTTACCGAGGAAATTTTGGATAGCATTTCACATCGCTAGGAAAAAGTCCTTACAATCCTCTAGTCTTTCTTATTTCTCCGTGCAAATTACTACAAAGATCGGGGAGTTAAAATCTTACACATTTAGAGTGATACAAGTGATGCGACAATCCTGTAAACAAGAGTTTTCGGACAAGTTCAGGTTTAATGAAGGATGAAGTTACAGGAGAATGGAGAAAGTTACACAACGCAGAACTGCACGCATTGTATTCTTCACCTGACATTATTAGGAACATTAAATCCAGACGTTTTAGATGGGCCGGGGATGTAGCACGTATGGGCGAATCCAGAAATGCATATAGAGTGTTAGTTGGGAGGCCGGAGGGAATAAGACCTTTGGGGAGGCCGAGACGTAGATGGGAAAATAATAGACTATTAAAATGGATTTGAGGGAGGTGGGATATGATGGTAGGGACTGGATTAATCTTGCTCAGGATAGGGACCGATGGCGGGCTTATTTAAGGGCGGCAATGAACCTCCGGGTTCCATAAAAGCCATAAGTAAGGTATATAAATACCTATAACAGAAGTATTTTAGGTTCGAAAAACCGAATTTCTTTCATGAAGAACCCTTTATGATAAGAAAAAATGAGTACGTTGCTTTATGGCTAGTTAGAGAATAACAGACGTTTCTTAAACAATAAACGAACAATTATTAATGCACAAAAATACGTATTTGGAAATGATTGTTTCTCTTGCATCGAATCACCGACAACATGCTCTCCCCATAACTAGCGCACAACATTTATGCTGCCGCTCTCGTGGTCCGGAGATAATTCACTCACTCACTATATGAATGTACTCGCAGCTATGCCCGACGTTTGGAGGTCCAAATTAGGCTGATATGGTTAATTTTAGACTGATAAAATCCCAAGTGCAATAATCCAAGGAAGACCGGTACATGTAATTAAGTAATAAACAATTCGAGTGTAGGTGGTTGTACAGAATAAGACTCACAAGGAGACTGATAATGAGCTAATGTCAAAACCACCTCTCAAATTGCGCAAAGTGTTGGATCTCAACCGTTTATAGACAATTAATACTAAAGATTATTATTGCCTTCATTAATCGTAAGGTTACGGAATTAAGGCTTGAATAAAATATCGAAAAACTGAGTACCTACCAACGAGTTATATTATTATAGAATGGATGTAACGCCTTTTGGTTGAAGACAACTGAACACTAGTCCGCCATGTTTTGTTTGGTCAAAACAAAGGGGTGTGGCTCGAATGTTGTAGGAAATGGCAGTGGTGAAGTTAGTATTTTTGTAAATTGAGTTACATATTATGCCTATGTTAATAAGTAAAAAGTAAAAACACACAAAACTTCACGTTTTAAAACAGCTGTGTGTTTTATTAGTTTCACTAAATATAGCCCTGATATTAAATAAGAAGTTATACTCAATGCAACCAAGGCAAAGCACCTAAAAGAAACATTCATAACTTTTGGCTTCGTCACAAATTTAATTACCTTACAGCTAATCTGACCTAATATAAAACCATGTAATTAAGTGCTCAAAGTGATTTTAAGAGAGGCGACGGTATGTAACTAATAGGAGTAAAATGTAGGAAAGGTGGTGGCGAAAATTATAAAAGATTCAATAATTATTTAGAAAAATTAACTTCAAAATGGAATATAACACCGGGACTTTTAGAAAACTGCAATTATTAAAACTACAAATAACCCCTTAGCATGCACAATAACGATTGAGTAGTCTAATATAATTTGAAACAAAACATTATATTGATCTCACACTGTCTCGAAACTAGGCAGAGGCTTTTGGAGAATAAAACTGTTCTTACATTTGACGCAATAATGACAAATTGTGTGTGATATTGATGTGTGCAGAGCAGGGTCGCCGACAGGATTTATGGGCCCCTGTGCAAAATTGTGCGCGGGCCTCGTTGAAAAAAAGTTAAAAATGACAAGTTATCAATTATTCTGATCATAATAATTATTTGCAAAAGAAATAAAAGATAATCCCATACACAGATACGAATCTAAAAATATACACTTTTGTCACATTGAAAACGTTTAGCAAAACTTCACATTAGCACGATATATTACATTTATCACGCTTGTTTTTCAGTAGGGCCTACATAGTATGTTTCGTGACGAAACTTTCGTCTTTTCGTTGTCATTTGTTTCGTTTCGTTTTGTTTTCATAAAACACTATCCTTAAACATCTGTAATTTCTGCATTGCAGGCCAAAATCAACAAAAAACTCTCCTTGACTTCACTGACGCAAAATCATCAATTATACTGTATCATCAAAATTTAAAGACCTAGCAAGATCGCTCTCCAGACTGAGGCCAAGGTTACTCATCCTTTCTTGACACATTATTACTCTGAATACATTTTTATTTCCTTCGTTTTGTTTGAAGTTGGTGTGAAATTGAGCGTTGCTAGTGAAGGTGCAGAAAATAAACAAATCTCAAGCCGTCAGTTGAGATTGTCAAAAATGAAGACAGTTTATGCTTAGAAGTGAATACTGATGGTTGTGGCTGTCTAAAAAATTCTGATAACAGTAGTCTTGAATCAGAACAAGGAAACAATAGTAAAATGATGTGTTAATATGTGCAAGTGAAACAAATTTACCCACACCAGTTCCTAACTCTGAGTCATGGCAGGTAACATGCGACCTTGGAAAACTAAAAAGTGGCAGACAAATTGTAAGTGTCATTGAATGTGTTGTTCAAAAAATACCCCCAACCTGCCTAATAAGCATCTAAGTGACGGAACAAGAGCCTTTCCAGTATTATATTCAAATCTCAAAATTGGTGAATGTGTTCCCAGAGACTGGCTAATGTGGAGTGAAGCAAATCAGTCACTATACTATTTTCTCTGATTTGTTTCACTCCACACCACCCAGCTGTGGGAACACATTCTCCATTCTTGAATTTTGAAAATAGTGTAATACTGTTTTTGGAAAAGCTCTTGTTTTCCAACAACACGTTCAATGACACAACTTGTCTGCTACTTTTAGTTTTCCAGTGCTGACATACTGCGGAGAAATTTTAATTACTTCACCTTTCACAAACGACATCGAATATGTTCAAAACCAAGCTCTCAGACTCATTACTGGTGGAATCAAAACAACTCCAATAGATTCTATGAGATTCCTCACTAATATTAACAGCATCAAAATGACAATAGAAGAAAAAGCACTGATTCAATATGAAAACCTTATCAGATTACCAGGAAACAATTGGCATTCATACAGTCCTCTCTGTAGACTGAAAACTCAAAAAAGTTTCATATTCATTGTTCAAGAATTAAAACAGAAAATCAATATCCCGAATTTAAAAGAAAACTTGCAAATTAAACCAAACCCTTTAACTCTATTAAATATAGAATATAATCTAAATTTAACAGAAGAAATACTGAAATCAGAAGTAAACACTGAAATACTGAAACAATTGTCTTTAGAGACAATTAATATTATGTACCCTCCACAAAACTGGCTTCATTTATACACCGACGGATCCTTGATCTCCAGAGAACAAGGTGCCGGTGCCGGTGTTACGTGCTGTCTCTTCTCCCTTTATAGATCTCTTGGATATGGAACAACAAGTTTTTATGGTGAAATCATTGCAATAAGTGAATGTCTCAGGAATCTTCTATGCCACATCAATAAATTTAGGAATGCAGTTATATTGTCAGACTCCAAAGCAGCTATTCTATCAATCGTCTCTAAACACACACCTTCATCTCAAACAGCAGAAATAACTAAAATGCTCTCTCAATTAATATCACTCAATAAAAGAATTGTATTCCAATGGATACCATCCCATTGTGGAATCCTGGGAAACGAGAATGTGGATGCTTTAGCAAAGAAGGGTAGCACTGCTACTTACAGACCTGTTACTAAATCTACGTATTACTCTGTGAAAAGATTTATTAAATCTACATACTTAGACTTCAACAAACAAAATTTGATAACTCAATCCCAAGGGAAAAAATGGAACTCCCTGCATCAAAATCCACAGTTAATTCCCGATTTACCACGAAAATCGTCTGTAGCTGCATTTAGATTGGCAACAGGCCATGATTGTTTGGCCAAACATCTGCATAGAATTGGAATATATCAGTCCCCTAACTGCCCATTGTGCAACTCAAACCAAGAAATGGATTCGGAACACCTCAAAATCTGTGCTTCAGTGGCTGGTCATGATAATATCTTTGAAAAATATTGGAGTGCAAGAGGTCAAATGACTTTATTGTCAAACGCCTGGCATTAGAAAACAACAACAACTTTTAGTTTTCCAAGATCGCTCAATTTCACACCAACATCAAACAAAGTTCTACTCCCTTTCTTAATATCTTTCAACTTTTCTGTCTCTCTTTGCGCTTCTCAGCTCCCGACTTATGCTTCTATTTGTCCATTGTCCACTGATAACGCTAACGAACAGAATTTACTAGAAAAACGACAAAGAAAAGACGAAAGTTTCATCACGAAATATACTATATAGGCCCTACTGAAAAGGACACATAATCCTCCGGCTTATATTTTCGGCGAGTCCACTAGCATATTGCGGTGGACCGGCAGGGGTTGTTAGTTAAGAGGACAAGCCAATTGAACGTGTTCGGTACAAGCGAAGGGAGCATATTTCAGGCAAATCCCGAAACCCTCAAGTGTCGTGTCGATGATTGTTAACATTGGAAATCGATATTCAATTATATAAAAGTTAAACATTTACATGATGAAGTGGTAATTTGTATTAATTCTACTATTGTTGGTTAATGTCAGATTCATGTAACAAATGTTCTTACAAAATTTTATAGTACCGGTATGTATCTGTGAATAATTATTCGTGATAATAAAAAGTAATCTGATGGGCCCTTACTGCTCACGGGCCCATATGCACTTGTCCCCTTTGCCCCCCCCCTTCTCGGCGGTCCTGGTGCAGAGTTCCCTCTTTGTTAACAAAAAGAGCCCTACGCATCAATAAATTGAAAATTCAAGTAGGCCCTATAAATATTAAACTCTTGATAGTACAATCTTATTAAATACAGTACCTCTATATTTCGCTTATGCTCAGTCCGTCTTATCTTACAATTCTCTGGGGCAATGGAACCTGTATTGAGAGGATTCAGACATCCATAAACGAAAATTAGTATTTACAACACTTTTCATTTAAATCGAAAGAAATGAGACATTTTTAGAATTTTTTAAGTCTTAACCATTATTTCTTTATTTTTTTTATAAATTAGCTTTTTACAAAAGCAATAGCGAAATATTTAAATTAAATATATCAATGTATCCCAAAAATATAATAATAATAATAATAATAATAATAATAATAATAATAATAATAATAATAATAATAATAATAGAAGCGTTGGGAAGTACTACTATTGAAACTATATCATACAAGAATATGGAATGAAATATTCATTGAAAACTACGGGGCACCTTATTATTCAAAGTTCCCCGTTGTTTCCGTTAGCAATGTTATAACCAAATTACCACTTGACATAATTTCAAATTTGTTATAAGAAGTTTAAGGTGGTGTTAAAGGGCTCTTTGTTTTCATAATATTTATTCGCATCAAGAATTTCATTGTAACTATACTGACATGTGCATCCGTGCATTATACAAGCCTACGAAATAATATACACCAAAAGAATTATGCTATGTTTCAGCTAAATATCAGGTCGAAACCGATTGAAATTATTTGCTTCTTATTTAAGATAGATTGAATAATCAATACTTTTTTAATGCAACCCAAATGTTATATTTAACTACTGTCCCATGATGCCCATTCTAGAAATAGACCTAGAAAATTATTGAATATAATTATTGAAAATAAAGAGATGAAGATAAATGAGGTGCCTTTATTGATATTTTTTCTTCTGCCCTTACCTAAAATAAGATATATCTTCTGTTTTGTTGGTTCTGTGAGTGGAGTTGTGTGCTGAACACAGCCGGCATTGATTCCGCATTAAAAATTATTTCACACCAAACTGACAGTGTTAAGCGCTTCTTTATAACCAAACAAAAAATGGCGGTCCATAGGGAGCGCTAATCCAAGGTATAGTGCCTCTCTGTAACTCGTTGGTACCTGCCCTCAGCCATCAATGACACCACAGTCTAGTATATACAGTACAGTCACGAAATTCAATACGTAGTAAATATGCATCCACAGATAGTTGCTAACCACTAGGACCGCTACTATCGCCTCATCACAGACAATGCGAAATAGTACCGGCACAGTCTATTGTTCCTAGTACCCCCAACAACTCAAGCTTCGTGACTGTATATATTAGACCAGTCATGTCAATTGATGCCCACAGGAGCAAGCGCGCGCTTTAGGGCGCAGGAGAGCCTGAGCGCTTTACAGCGGAAAGGAAAGACACAGACGAAAATGCCGCTTGGTCGAGCTATATTCAGGGATGGCCAGCACTGATTCAATAGATAAAGGGAAGAGAACTTATTAAAACTTTATCCATGTTAATTTGTAGATTTGCCTGAGAAGTGTAAGTGCATTATAAGAATGCAAGTTTTAATTTTAATGCTCATTTTTCACAAGTTTGATTTTTTTATTCAAAAGAAATATTTTCTCAACTTTTTTAATAGAAAACTGAAATATTTCGATATAAATCTAATATACCGTATATACGTATTACTGGAGATAGTGTATTGAAAATTTTGAACATTTTCGCATGGAAGTTGTTTGTAAGGAAATGAATTAAGCAAAAGATACGTGCCCATGTGTTGTAAAAATGTCAGCTCTATAGCTTCAGCAGATTTCGAGAAAATAAATTAATATTCTGATGATAGGAAGTTGCTCACAAATATCACCTTAAAAGCATAATGCGATAAGAGTTTTGTTATGGAATATTAGTTACACTTAAAACAGATACAGCACCTACGTAACTTTGCTTTGTACTGTAATATTGTTTTGATTAGTTTATTGATTACGTTTATAAGGCTAAAGATACCATCAATATAAATTCCAACTTATCATGTCATACTCAATCTCTTTCTTTGGAATATCACTTTCTTTATGAATGATGTGTTTCATCCACTTAATACAGTATAATATTATACTACTATGGAATTTAAGTGAATATTCCTTCTTAACTCTCTATTATGTTATTAAGATTTAAAACACAACTGCAGTATTGAGAAATTGATATTAGTACTTTTGTTTTACAGACAATATAAGATAATAACAGAAAGAAGCCATATAAAAATAACGACATAAAATGTCACGTTCCGTTTGAAGTTTGTGCACCACTGTTTTCTTAATCCAACAGGCTGCTTATTCATATACACAACCCTTCTTCTTTCCATACTTAGCGCTTGATGCCCGCGCACCACGTCAAGGTCAGAAAAATGCGCTTGCTTGGACATCACTGTATTAGACTGTGGTGATACAGTGCTCACCAAGCTGCCACGGCAAGTACCTCGCAGTGACGAGGAGGGATAGAAAATAGCTCAACCACCTTCTCCTAGCACGCGCTGTGGTTTCTTAACGCAACATTCCAATTATGTCTAGGCGAAATTCATTTACAGTCAATATGGACAGATAATTTTGTTTATAATGTCTACCTGCTATGGAGATCCGTGTGCAGTTTCACGAGAGTTCGGGGTTTAGACGGCCATGAAATCGTGATCTTATAACCTCTCCAATTTGAAATATTTATTTACTGTAATGTAAATGTGTGCTACCGTAGGAAAAAAATTATGTAACCATTCTTAACTTTTTCTTTCTGGCTTCAAAATCTTTACACCCGCGCCAAAAAGAGAACCATACGGAACTCTTACCACAAATAACTGTAAAGTTTTCTGTGGACATAATATGCATTGCTTTCCACACCACTGCTAGGTACCCAAAATATTTGGTATCTTGACAAATTAAGTGATATGATTAATTTGATATACAATTTTAAACCCGACGCTAATATTGTTTTAGCAGCCGACTTTAACGTTGACTTCTGTACCAATACCAATGAGGTGGATTACCTTAAGACCCTGTTTGACAGTTATGGCCTTAGACTAGTACTATGTCAGCAAACTCGACCCGGCTTAAACAACTCTAGAGGTACAGGGATTGACAATATTTTTACCACTATTCATAATGATAGATCTAATGCGGTAGTCATTCCGAATATTTTCTCTGACCACGACGCAATTTTATTCAAAGCTAATTTAACTAGAAATACGTTAACATCTGATGGTTGTAACAATTCCACAACATACTCTCGTGTAATTAGTAACTCTACTATCCATTATTTTATTTCTTTACTTCTCGATATAAATTGGATTTTACTTTACAATATTGATGGTATTAACGATAAAGCCAGCTATTTTACAAATGTTTTAAGGAATACAATTGATACTGCATTTCCTTTGATTCCTGTTAAACAAAGACACTGTAGACTTGGTAAGTGTTCCAAGTGGTTTACAAGTGAGCTTCGAGAGCTTAAAGAAACCTGTTTATTCTATTACAACCTAGTAGTAACTTATCACGGAATGTCTGAACTTGGGGATAAATATAAACAACTCAAACGTAAATATAAGAAGGCTATTAAAACGGCGAAAACGCTATTTTACTCTAATTTAATTAATTTCTCTGCTAATAAATCTAAAACTACGTGGTCTATCGTTTCTGAATTATTGAATAACAACTCTAAACCCAAGAACAAACATCCCGTCATAAATGCTGAAGAAATAAATAGCCATTTTATCTGTCAAGTAGATGAAATTATCAATATGCTTAAAGGAAACAACGATTATTCATCCTTTATAAATAGTTCACATCAACCTGGTAGCCTACAGTTTTTAAACTTAATTATGTTACTGTTCAGCAGGTTTACACTGCTATTCTGAAACTTAGAAACAGTTCTTATCCAGATGTTTATGGCATCAGTCCAAAAATTATCAAAACTGCTGCTAATTTTATCTGTGAACCATTAACTCATATTTTCAACACTTCTATTGATAAATGCACCTTTCGAGACATCTTTAAATATTCCAAAGTTATTCCGATCCATAAAAAAAGGTAATCAGCTAGATTATTCAAATTATAGGCAAATTAGTATAATACCTACACTTTCAAAGGTATTTGAAATCTTATTACACAATCAAATCACAGATTACTTTGAATACAATCGTCTATTTATTAATCAGTATGGTTTTAGATCCTCCCACAATACAATTGAAGCCATAGTTAAATTTGTGGAGAAGTGCTTTAGTGTTTGAGAAAACTCCAGGTTAATGGTAGGCCGTTTTTACGATTTTACCAAAGCTTTTGATACCATTTCTCACGACATACTAATACAAAAACTGAAATTTTATGGTTTTAATCATTCTAGTACTATGTTTTTAAATTCTTATTTAACAGGCAGACACCAATCTGTTTACTGTAATGGTGCAATGTCTCAATTTAAACCTGTCAAGTTTGGTGTCCCACAGGGTTCCGTTCTTGGTCCTGTGCTGTTAATTATATATATTAACGACCTCCCAGCCAGCAATGAGGATGACTGCCTTGACACTTTCATGTTTGCTGATGATTTGGCACTTGGAATTTCTCAGGATAATGATGTTTCGATGAAAAGATAGCTTGACAACACATCGCTCAGGATAAAAGACTGGTGCGATGCCAATAAACTTAGCATCAGCTCTAATAAGACTGTAGATATTCAATTTTCTTTTAACAGAAATATTACTGGTTTGTCTTCCTCAGTTAAATTCCTAGGCATTCACCTCGAAGCCGGTCTGGGCTGGAGTACACACATAGAATATCTTGTTAATAAAATTAATAAAGGAATTTTCATGTTACGAATCCTCAGACAAACATTATGTTACAATTCTTTACTTACAGTATATTACGCCCATATTTACAGCCACTTAAGTTACGGGACGCTTTTGTGGGGCAACCATACTTCGGTTTCTAAGTTGTTTATCCTTCAAAAGAGGGCAGTGAGAATTATTTGTGGTGTCTCTTCTAGAACTCATTGTAAACCACTTTTTGTACAACTAGGAATACTTACGTTGCCGTCAATGTTTATTCTGGATTGCCTTCTGTATGTTAAGCGTAATGTGCATAATCTTCCTACTTGTTCAACCATTCATAATTATTCTACATGTTCCAGACTTGACATATATTTCACCAAGTACAAATATAGTACTACAAGCAATAGTTTTATTTCCATATCTTATAAACTTTATAATTCTTTACCATTGCATATAAGAAACACGTCATATTTACTTTCAGAAGGATGGTGAGAAGGACTTTGATGGCAAATCCAATCTACAGTGTCAATGATTTTAGCAATATTACGTTTTAGATACTATTTGTTTTAACCCCATGTAACTGACATTTCTGTACATTTTTAACCTGATTTTATACTATTTCTTTTAAAACTTTTAACCTGTTTTTGTGATTATCTGGTGATTGTATATTTATTTCTTTATTCTTATATTTATTCACATTGTAGTAGCCATAAATATATATATATATCTAATCTGACGTTGCCTATGGCTGTAAATCGCTGGATGACATTAAATACATCTATCTATATTGGTAGGCATATAAGTACCAATACTACCTTATAGTGCATAAACTTCACATCCCTAGTCATCCAACTAAAATCTGGAAGAATAATGCCTTATGTAACAGTATCTATTGTTTGTGTTGCAGGCACGTCCCAAATATCTCCACTATGTGAAAGAATGGAAATGTTAGTATTCATGGAAAACTTCCGTAATGTATTATTCTTCCCATGTACATTACCCAAAGGTAAGGCCTCCGTGTTCATAATGGAAATGTGTAGCTTCAAATCGTCCTCTCTCACAGCAATGAGCTCAAATTGTGTCGTGCTGAACTTCAACGAATTGCTACACCGAAAGAATTAACAAATTACAAAAATCAGCTTAAAACAAGATAAAAAATAAAGGTAATTAATAATAAGGTTAATTATTAACCTTTGCAGAGTAGACAGGGTGGAAGGGAAATAACCTTCCTGAGGGAAAAGGATGATAAGATACACTTAACGATTGAAGAGGAAACCTATATTACCTTTTGTGTTTAAATGCACTGTCAATTAGAAAATTAAGTTTGAAGTTTTAGCTGTTCGGCAACATCGCCGCTAACACACTGTACAGTGATACAGATGTGAGAGGTCAACTATCTCGGTGTGTCTCGCTAGATCAGCTGATCTCTGGCACGACGTTCCAAACTGTTCGCATCGTACAGTGGCTTCAAATTAGAAGTTTTTAATATTAACTTCACACGAAAACCGTCCAGAGGGATAGATTACTGTTTCTTAGATTTCCCGTCGCTATGGACAAAAATCACTCGCAATAGTTACCGAGCAAGAGGCCGTTAAACATTTCATTAAAAAAAAAAACTATTAACTTTCCATCAACATTATATTATGTTTTTGTTACATTTGATACAACATGAGCTATTCGCTATTTCGCTTCCTCCCTCTATATAAATGCAAAGTAATGAGGCTTATCCGACAGTAAAAGAAATGTACTGAAACTTCTATTCACAACAGAGTTCAAATAATTTTTAAAAGTTATAATCTGAGCAAATACAGAGTCTCAAATCTCATAAAAATGCAGAGAATTACATTTTGTACTGTCTTGCCGATAAGCTGTATACCCAGCCCATCCTGGTAAGTTTAGTGCCCCGTGTGCAGTCCAAGGAATTTAGGACACCGAAGAAGACGACGCGTGATAAATTGCTCGCATGTCGTGCGCCGGTCTCCGTTGACGTCCCACTGACGTGGCGTCGAGGTAGAGTGAGGGAAAACGGGAGTGACGGGACAAGAGGGGCCGAAGTTTTAATGGGGAATGATGTATGATTTATCATAATGAAGAAAGGGGGATACTGTTTTAACAATATTTCTTCATTGGAAAATAATAAGAAAAGTAGTGAATGTTTTTCCCTGGTTCTGAGGTAGGGGAAAAAATAGAGTCGCGGTAGAAATTTGTCCATTTGATCCATTTGTATCCGCTGCATACTATGTGCGTATGAAAGTAACACATTTTAGTATGAAAAAAATCCATAAGACTGAACTATCCAGGACGTGTTTGGTAAATTAATGCACATCTGAAAATTATTGCTACAGCAATAGCAAAATATCCGAAATTCTCCAATCTCGTTCCTTTCTGGGCAATAAAGTGGGAATAAGCACCATCATTATGAATTCAGCGACCTTTGAGAGAAAGTTTAACGCTAAAATAAAAGTGCGCGGAAAACACACATCTTGATGTGGTTAAAACTCTTCCATAATTGCACATAACATTAACTTTAATTACAGACTTAGTGAGGGCGATGGACAAATCAGGAAGGACATTTAAATATTTCAGAGGAAAATTTGCAACCTTACTTGAAGTTAACTTAAAGAAGGAATATTCTTTTTATGCCAGCAAACCCTAGTTTCAAGACACTATTCGAGTGAAACAAGAAACAGCGTGGATTGCTCTCAAATCGGGATGCGTGAAGTTCGTGGGAGCTACACGCTAGACAACTACAAAGATTTGTGGAAGAAGTGATCAGGGTTTACAATTTAATACGAAGCGGCATGTCTCTAAAATTTATTTTCCCCTTTCATACCTAGATTTCTTTCAAAGAAACAGAGACTCTGTCAGAGATAAGCAAGGTTAAGGGTTCAGCAGAATGTATATAAAAAAAAAGGTTCTACAAAGAGACATTTATAAGCAACACGCTTGCTGGTTGATGTTGACAACTTACCACAGATCTTCCAGAGCCATATTCGGGTTTAAGTTACGGAAAAGAACTTAAAGAAAGTAGGGAAAAAATTAATATATGTTAAGCTTCTACTGAAATAATTATATAATATTATTGTCCTTAGACCATTTCTACTACCATTTATTGGATTCTGTAGGATTTGTCTTCAGGAAATTATTTTCCAGAAAATGCCATTGCAACAACTTACTTAAAACGAAGCATGTATAACAGAAATGTGTGAACTGTCTCGAAAAAATCAAATTGGGACTACAAAAAATATAAATGATGAAGGAAAACGGATTTGAATTTCGAATTCGACGCATGCCCAATAGGTAGCGCCAATATTATGTTCGTGTCTGAGATGGATAAAACTTTTAATTTGTTATTCTTTGTAAGTTAATCATTCCAGAGCATTCCCAGATCACCAGCCGGCTGGTGGAACCTGGTCTACTAACAAATGACGATTCTCGTTTGGAAACATAGATAAACAGAGAACCTTAGCGCAGTCATCCGTTACGGGTTGAGAATCTGGCCGTAGTGAACCATTCAATATCACAGAGTTGCAAACAAAAACCAACAAAGCGACATTCAGGATTAGGCTAAATAACTGTAATCTTTCTATTACGTGTATAAAACCATAAAGACCATTAATTGTGACACGCGAGTTACAAAAGATGACGTTGTAGCAGCCTGGTTTTGCAATGTGCCTGATCAATATTGCTACAGAAGATATCCAATTTCCATAAGAGTGCAAAGACCGATTAACTTTCTTGTTTATCTATATCTTTACAAAAACCAATCAACCTTTCTATAGATACTCCCTTAGTGACGTACCCAGAATGGTATTGATTTGTAACTAGAGGTTAATATTTTCTTCTTTCTGCTTACAGGGGCAATTAATCGGGGAATGCCATCTGCGGTTAAATATTACAATGTAATATACAAGGTACGTTCAGCCATAACACAAAATGTGACCCGTTGCGCGAAAAGGGACTTAAAGTCGTGAAAGGAAATTTTACAGGAGAACAAAATAACTAATTTGCGGTATAAAAACTGCATTTCTATGTTCTTACATCTTGCGCTACCTGTAGGGTTTTTTACATACTAAACTAGGACGTAGTTTTACACAGTGCTTCTTAAATACCTAAATCTTTCTTACAGTTGCTAAGAAAACAAATGAAAATTTTAATTTGCATTTTTCTCGAAAAGTGCATAATGTAATATCATCATTTAATAAGTAATATATTAAAAACTATAACACCATGAACCACGATTTCTTTTTGAATGATCAGTATTTCATCCTCTTTTTGAAACCACAAAAAACAAAAAATGAAAAACCCGACTTTAGGTCCCATTTCCTGCAACTAGTCACAAATAATGCCCTACTATTTTCAAATTACTGTTTCTTTGAAGATTCGTACTCTATAATTTGGACTCTCAGGGAAGAAACATAAAACATTAGTCGCGAAGTTGACACATACTCTCTCATTAAAATTTGTAACCATTCACAAGACTTCGGTTTCTTCATAATGACATTAGCGTTTACAGTTTATTTTCTTGACCTATTATTAAAATGAAAATCGCCGACGATAATGTGCACATTAACTTTTGTTTGCTGGTTTGCACACCAAACGCATTTCGTATAACTATGACGTCCACAATTACGGAATTTTATTTCATTTATTTACTGTACCTGTACAGTATAAGTACAGTAGATAAAATTATATGTGATTAACAGTAGCAGCTGGTGGTCAAAATAATGAGTGTGCTACAATTTCTATATCGGCCTACTGTATACACTTATATGTATTTATCTTAATTTGAGACTCGCCTAGTACGAAATATGAAGTCCATACGACGTTCCTTCCTACTGTAGAACCTGTCAATTAACCTGGTGTTAAACCCTTCATCTTGGACATCATACTCTTTTCTATTGACAGTGTTACAAGAGCAGTGAGGCGATCCTGGGACATAGTGTTCCTTAAAAGCGTTTTTATGCGTTTTAAGCAAGAAAAACATCTTTCTGGCTCAGCAGTGGTCATTGGTGTTGTAACCAAAATATTTAACAACTTCGTTACTTCACGGGATGGATCCTGTAAATTGTTGGAGGCTATGTATCGTAACAATTGAACAGCTCCATCTATATTCCGGAAGGCAGGTGTTCCGTATAGAACTCCAAGTTGTGTCTTTAACACTCTTTTGTTCAGTACAGTATGGCTGTTGACAGCAACTTCAAATTCGCGTTCAGGAAAATTAGGCTATGCGAAAAATTGCCAGAAAATTTGCTGTTTAACAATTTTGTTGCGTCTAGATAGCTTAACGACTGGAAACGGTGAGTAGTTTTCTGAATTATACAGTCACATACTTCCTTGGCTTCAGTTTTCTGGGATTCCATTCTCCGTCGCTTGCTGACTGGTTCAGGAGGAACCTCAAAAACCAGGTAGACGGCAGCAGCAGTCGGACACTTGAATTACCAAATACATTGTACATACGATGAAAGAGAGATGGAACGGAGAAAAATTCTCTCCGGCGCCGGGATTTGAACCCGGGTTTTCAGCTCTACGTGCTGACGCTTTATCCACTAAGCCACGCCGGATACAATCCCGACGCCGTTTAGAATCGTCTCAGATTAAGCTCCATCTCTTGGGTTCCCTCTAGTGGCCGCCCTCTGCACTACGTCATAGATGTCTATGAACGCAGGACCGAAGTCCATACATGTGTTGAGGTGCACTCAGATGAGTGACTGTTTGGCCGGGATCCGACGGTATGGGCGCCGTCTTTAAATCACAAAGTGATTTATTACGCATATCATATATATTTTGATGTACCGAAGTACATATGATATTTCCACGCAGATATTCTGCGTCATCACACGATGAAAGAGAGATGGAACGGAGAAAAATTCTCTCCGGCGCCGGGATTTGAACCCGGGTTTTCAGCTCTACGTGCTGACGCTTTATCCACTAAGCCACGCCGGATACAATCCCGACGCCGTTTAGAATCGTCTCAGATTAAGCTCCATCTCTTGGGTTCCCTCTAGTGGATAAAGCAGCAGCACGTAGAGCTGAAAACCCGGGTTCAAATCCCGGCGCCGGAGAGAATTTTTCTCCGTTCCATCTCTCTTTCATCGTGTGATGACGCAGAATATCTGCGTGGAAATATCATATGTACTTCGGTACATCAAAAAAAATATATACATTGTACATAGTTCCGAGTTCTTCCTCAAACAAGCATTCTTTCGTTACGCTTTACTTTTGCAATCTCCAAGCTGTGTTGTGCTGAAGCTGACTACAGCACTTCCCCGCGTAAAAACAGCCAATCAGGGCAGTGATTTCAGCTTCGCACATGCGCATTAATTGTCTACATCCTCATGTAGAGTTTTGAGTAGCACAACGTACACCCTGAGGCACCAAAGAGCTAAGACCGAAGAACTAAACACACTATAACGCGTCATGAACATAACCACGGGAAATTGTCAAATGGCAGATCAGATACTATGGTGGTATTGCAAATACATTATTTGAGCAAAAATTATCATTGTACTGTAGCACATAAGGACGGGCCGCCCCTGGTGATTAATATTTCACTAATTTACATACACTATCCGTGTGAGACGGGTTTTAAACACCGATAAGACATGAGCACGGCAAGCGGGGAGGGCGCGTCTAGATGTACGACGCCAGAGGGAATTCTGCCGCTGGACAAGAAAGCTCTCACAAGGGATGTGCTTGACGTCGAAAGCTCAGAGTCACACAAAATGATGCTTATAATAGATATCGCACATCAGAAAAATAGTGGCATTAGTCATTCCCATGCAAAACTGCGCATCTTACCGTAAGACACATTTCAATGATCAGGGTCTACCAGAAGAACTTTGCTAACACAAAGAATCAAAATCTATATACATAATTTGAACTGGTAATGGAAATTACGGGAAAACGGCTGAACGGATCTTAATAAATGGCCCCTCATTTTCAAGCTTGGAACCCAAAGTTTTTCGGAAAAGTAGTAGTTTTCAGTGAAATGTCAATTTTCCTACATAATTTCCTATTTTCCAAAATCCATCTGTTGTCAGTTTTGGGAACTAATTTTATCGAATCACGACCGACTTCATTGAATTTCAGAACAAAACACGCACTACAATAAACAATAGGCTATTACAAGAAGGCCATGACCTGTAGGATTGCTGCCATATTTAGAGCTCAATTCAATTTGTTATTAAAAACTCATTCTGCAGTGTATAATAATTTTCTGAGTACAGCTGTGCATTGGATATTCAAATCTACGAAACTTGAGGTGGTTTGATGACATTATTATCATTAGAAATTAAATATTATTATAGTTAATATCATGACGCATCTATTTTTCATTAATTGTACATAATATTGATGCAATATTGATGACATGAAAGTGAAACGTTTTGTGGTTATGTAAGTAAATGTAGAGAATATCTTAATTTAGATCTTCATTTCTATAATTTACTGAATGACTGCTATATATAACTACAAAACTTAAGTAAAATAATAATATTATTATTAAAAATCAAATATTTTTATACTTATTAGCCCAGTGGGGTTGGGTCTTTTTCATATACTTAATGGCGGTGTAGTGTGGATATTGATACGTGTCATTGTCTTCAGTATTGGCTCGACAGAGCGCAAAAATTACAGTTCCTAAGGAAAGATCAAAAGGTATTACTTACTGATAAAATAAGAGGCCTAGAAAATTGTGTAGTCTCCAGATCATTTCAGCAAGATCTCTTAGCAGGATAAAATGATTTTACGCTCTACATTTCAAGTTCTACATGCAGCAGCTATACGAAAATGCTATTGCTCGAAACCTTAGCAAACCTGACATTTTTTTAACTTTTGCCTACAATCCACAATGACCTGAAATAGCTACTGCTATCGTCCTGACATTGATACTTGCGTTTTCGCGTTGAAACTCAAAAACTGAAGTTGGATAGGTTCAAGAGAAAGTATTTGGCCTAAAAAAATGCATTCAGAGGGAGTATGTTTCATTATTATGGAAGCAAATAACTATCAAAAAGACAAGTATTCTTCATTGAAAATAAATCTGAAAAATTTTTATTTCAACGTCTAACGAACTTAGTTTGCAGCAGCATTTGCTGCACAAGCCACTAGTATCAATATAATAGGACCAAAAACACATAGGCCTAATTCGATGTCGTGACTATATTGCTACATTTCTCATCAAGAGTGTCACAGAACCTCTGCTTAAAATAATTACGAAACCCGAACATTTTTTCTACTGACGTGATAGTGCTGCACGGCTATTCTGTCTTCAAAGTATAGGAGTGTGCTTTCAATGAAGTGGTTACAGCAGAGTGGACCTGAACAATATTCACTTCTTAAAAGCCACTTTTTCATATAACGTCACTTCAGCATTCAAGCAGTCCAGTATCATAAGCCACACTATTTACATTTTCATACGATGATATTGGAATATCAATGTCATAACCTGCCTTTGTCAAAGCATATTGCAACATACAGTATGCTTGTACTTCGGTACAGAAAGTTTATTGTATGTCACAAAGTGAAGTCTGGTGATGAAGTGGCGATCAGGTAACTTTACTAGTGGTTTTTCACATGTCAATCTTACAAAATCAACGACCATTTGATATAGAGCTTATACCACAGTTTAGTATATACAGTTGCGAAGCTCAATACTTACTAAATATGCAAACATAGACAGTTGAAATATGCATCCATAGATAGTTGCTAGCCACCAGGATCGCTACTATCGCCTCATCACAAACTCTTTCCCTAGCAGACGATAAAATGTATTGTACTTTTGATATCGTGTTCTTTTGAAAAATTAACACCTTCCTTCCACTATTGAAATACGAACTACATAAGGTTTATATATTATTTTCATAAAGTATATATTATATTTTATAAACTCACCTTCCTGCATCTTTCGGAAGGATAACTCTGACCTCTTTTTCTTAGAATTTATAGTACAACAAATGTCTCCTTGTCCCATATTATTACTCAAATTATTGTATTTTGCCCATTTACAGTTATTACAACCGATAACGAACATTTCACAATTTACACAACTTTTCACAACAATGCGAAATACGGCATAGTCAATGCCTTTTCGATCTAGACCAGGCCGTAATATATGTTCGGGTTTTCTATTTCAGTGTATGGAGCTCAGTGAATTATTATATTATAACTTTATTGCGTATCATAGCTAAGTTTTATTTAGTGTGATGTGTCCATAAGTTCCCTTTACTTCTTGTTGCATAATATGTTGCAGAAATAATTACAAAACTGTGTTATTTTAATGTGAAGAGAATTTTACAAATGTTAACATAATCTTTTCCCATCAACATTTTAAGTTTAGGATGGAAGCTATTTTGAGAATTTATATTGTGATTTTAATATAGCACATCTACCTTCCTTGATAAAGACAGAAAATTTATCATACCACTCTTATGAAATTAGTGTACGTACGATTGTTACTTCGTCTCTTAGGTAGTAGATAAATACAATAATTCAATACTCAATTTTAGTATTAAAATACAGACAAATTGAATGTGCGGAGTGTCATACATGACATTATGCTTCATTATAATGTATAATTGTGAATTTAGGAATATAATATATAGTAAACATAACCTATAATATTTATTTCTGAATGGGAGGGCATTGGAGACCACTACAATTAGACAGAAAGGGGCAACTGGGACAGTAAACATAACCTATAATTTCAACATATCTAAATATTCGTGCGGTGCAACTGAAAATTACTGAATCGTGCATAAATAAATGTACAATAATTTCGCAATATTTAATCGAAATAAAGGCAGGTAGGTCTATTACACACACGAACAACGTAATTTTCACAACAAAAATAATATTACACCTTAACTCGCAAAGAATTATGTCTGAAGTGTCTCCTAATCATTGTTTTAAATTTTATTAATGCAATTACACTACATTTTTGAGAAATATATGTTACTTTTTATGCATTCCAATTAATTTATATGGTTGAAACGCCACCCTTCGTGATCGGGTTAAGCGAGTCACATGATCTGCACTACGGCCTGTATTAGATCACGATGCCAGTGACACAGTCTACTGTTCCTAGCGGCTAGCAACTATCGCGAGAAATGCAAAAAATCACCCCAAGCTTCGCGACTGTATATACTAGACTGTGCTTATACTGCCTAAAGTAGTTAAGAACACATCAAGAGGTTCGCAATATTTCATTGTTTGTGTTGATGGGAAATGTAGCAATATAGTCACGATATTGAAATATGCGTGTTTTTGGTTCCATTGTACTGATATTTTGTTTCTTTGCTTTACCAATGTTCTTCTCCTAGATCTTCAATAGCCGATCATTCAAATGACTCATGTGGTAAAGCGCGCAGTTTGCATGGGAATGACCCATACCACTGTTTTTGTGATCGGCGATTTATACTAAAAGCATGTTTTTGTGCGTTTCTGAGAGTTCCAGGTCAAGAACATTCCTTGTGAGCACAAACTTTCCTGCGATTCAATTCCGAGTATAGCGGCAACAGAATACAATATAGTAATAAAAAACATTGCATTCTCTTGATGCTAGAGGTTTTATCTCGATAGATCTTTGCAATTCAGGGGCTCACAAGCCAACATCCTCATGGCGGCAAATAAAAAAGTTATTTCTTCTTCCACCATATTTATAACGTCAAAACAAGTGCTTATAGAAATTTTGGCCACCTCGAGTGAATTTAAGCAGGTCGTCCAGAAAGTAAGCTTCCCTAGGAAGGAAAACACAATTTCATGGAAAGATTTGATGCAACAGATACAGCAGTTGAGCTATTGTTCAACAAATTCCCTACTGGAATTGAGACATTTGTCATACCGTGTGATCAACTTTTGTATCCCTGTGTCGTAGAAGTCTGCCACCTGGGATCGGAACCAGTGTGTGACAACCGTCTGCACCTGTCTGTCGATCCAATGTCTCAAATTCCAATTGAAAATATGGTGAAAAATACGTAGATCAACAATTGCTGTATCTGTCCCAATAAATTTTCCAATCAAATTGTGTTTTCTTTCTGTATACGAACCAGGGAAAGTTACTTTCTCGACGGCCCTCGTAATAGCGCTCGAGTGACCAAAATCTGTATAAGAATTTGTTTCGACATTATTAACATAGTGGAAGAAAAAATGAACTTTTTTATCTGCCCCCCATGACAATGTTTACTTGTGAGTGGAAAAGGGACCCATGGCACAGAAATTAAATTTTGTGGGAGAAGCATTTATTTCTCTGAGATTGTATCTTCGAATGAAGAAAAGGTATTTATGAATGCTTATCATGTCCGGTAGATACATGCCACAAGACTGGAAGTTCACAAAAGAGGTCTGGATGCCAAGATCTGGCGGATTATCAAAGAAACTAAAAATCAACAGCAATGTGGCATGGGCGTCTTTTCCACCGAGCCCCCCAATTCTTTAATTAGTCAGGCAAGAAAAATACATTCAACTAGTAGGTTATTTAGTGCAGAAGAAATTGGTGATAGCTGGATGGTATTTGGAGAGATGAGGCCGAAGATTCGCCATAGGTTTCCTGGCTTTCGCCTTACGGATGGGGTAAATCTCGGAAGAAACCCAACCAGGTAATCAGCCCATGCTGGAGTCAAACCCACGCCCCTGCGAAACTTCGGATCGGCAAGCAAACGCCTCAGCCGATTGAGCTACACCGATGGCTTATTAGTAGTTGTAGTGCTAGTATGTCATCTAACGCCTCAACGGAACACTCATTCTTATTCAACTCCCTGAGGAGATGTTGTTACGTATTTTATCACCCTCTACAATCCAATTACCTCAACCGGCCCTAAACTCGCGAACTCCAGGTTCAATGGTATCATGGCAAACGCTACACCACCGACGAGGAACGGGGAATGTCATGGTAGCACCATGAATTCAATCACTTTTAATCACGTAACACTGATAACGAGAAAGTATGTGTCATCTTCGTAACGCTCCTTCTGTTTTCATTAATCTGTAACAGCAATGTCACAAACTGCACGTTTTTAACTCTAACTGCAGGCGCTACAGTCTTTCGTACAGTCAAACAGAACCCACTCATGATTTTATTTTAACATTTTACTTACAAAATGCTTCAATGTGGTTAGTGGACTCGCTGTGATTCTCCGGAACTCACAGTATCTACTAACCTGCGAATAAAAACTTTTCCTTACTTCTCCTTCATTTATTTTTACAGAGGTCACAGCAGTTGATTAAGGCTGCGAGTCCTGAAAATAAAGGTGAGCTACTGATTAAATATTTTCCTAGTCCTGACGCCAAGTTAAGATCATAATTTTATTTGTAAACGACCACGACATAATTGTATAGAAAAATAATACAAAAGCAAGCCATGAATTAAATATAATTCAAACATGTAATTCTAAAATTCGAGGTTTTACTCCTTCAGGGAAGAATTAAGACTGTATTTTTGTACGTGTTATTTTCCTAAGAATAAACAGTAAAACATTTACGGTCGTACTCATAAACCGTGTACAGTTTTTATGCGAGACTTATGCAGGGTTGAGACAGAAAACGTTACTAATAAACCATGCATAAGCGATGAATGTATAAACAGTCTGTAACTATACAATGGGAATTGCTTTGCAGTAGTTATATACACGAAACCCTTGTTTAAGCGTTGTATATAGAGAAAAAATGGCCGCCCCTCTAACAGCTGTTCGTATCGACTGTAATAATTCATGATGATGGTCGCCTTGTAACCACAGAAGAACAAACCAAAGAGCACAGAATAATTACAATAATATTGCTGTAGCTTGTATTCTTTGACCAAAGTATAGTGTGGTAATAGATAAGAGCCAGTTGTACTATCGATACTTAACACGGCACACTAGAGCGCTCTACCAGATGCAATAGAGAACCTCAGATATTCTATTATCTTTCATAATGAAGTAATGACGAAACTATGACTGTTATACACGACGTAGGTAGTGATTATTAGTAAGGAATTTACACACGACTTATAAACGAGCTATTCGTTGTATAAGTATAACACAGTTGAACGTCTGTATATGCAGTTTTTATTAGAAAGACCACTACACTAAAGCTGTAACACTTTGATGATGATGATGATGATGATGATGATGATGAAACAACATGAAGAGCTGCGAATATTTACCTAGCAATTTAATTTAAGATTGTTTGAACCAAAATCAGAGATGTCAGTCCTACGTGTCCGCAGACTTTGCTCATGCTCATATTAGGACTACGATCTTCATTATTTAGCATATTTTATAGCCACAGTGAGTTGCTAAAATATACAGAATTGCATCATTCGAAAAAAAAAATAAGTTAAAGTACTTTGTTGAGCATATTTGTGTATAATTGACAATTTTATCCTGATATGACATATTTTAATGACATATTAGTCATATTCACCACATTTTTACCTGTCTATATGGAAAGTTGGATTCCTTCGTTCTGTGAATTTCTTACAAGTATGTTCCTTCATTTCCATGTGGTAAAAATTTAATACTTTCATATTTCCTTCCTCCCCTATTCTGTGGAATGTGCAAAAACAGGATCGCCCCTAAATGGTCACGAATCACGTCAAATATTTGCTATTGTTTTCATGCAGGTACAGAAAGGGGTGGATAGGCATCTCACTTGTAGCAACTGAATGGGGAAGTAGGGAAAACCACTTCCTTGCCAAATTTTAGAAAAAGAGAGTGTGTGTGAGGAAAGCAAAAGAGGTACAAAGGACGCCACAGCTAGGAAAATTGACCGTTTCTGTGTACAAAACTTTGTTAGCTGATAACAGACAATTATTTTCATTTGAAAATTTTTACAAGTATTCATTGTACACTGCAACTCAGGTCTCATAATAGACATATAATGAAAGTTTATGAAAATAAGTTAGCATTTTCTGTTTTGAGTAAAATTTATATGCCTAGAAATTTTTTAAATTTCACTTTTTTCTCTTCTGGTTTTCATCATAGATACAGTCTATACTTCCAAGGTAAACTATAATATATAAAATTGTTATGACATATTTCTGTGTTTGTTTTGTGATCTTGCCATGTCAAGAATTTCATTTCTGCTGCGGTGATATGGGATTCATCTGGGTTTTTTTTTTTTTTTTTAGTCCAGGTTTATCATACTACAAAAGCGTTATACATTTCTTATCTTATTGTTTCTGCACTCCAGACTTTATCACTCCAGTTATTTTTTAAAAATGTCATGCATTGCGTCCTATTCATTCTGACAAGGAATTGAGCATCCCAGGTAATTAAAGGTATTTACCTGTTCTATTGCATTGTTATTTATTACTATTTTGCTCTTGACTGATTTTCTTCCTTTGAAGGCAACAGCTTAAGTTTTGTTACTGAAAATGTTTAATCCATATTTTGCTGTAATTAATTCATATTTATAATGTATATAGATTTTTTTAACGTCTTCTGAATTTGCTCTTACGACTTGGTCATATATGCATATAAATTGTCTGAATGTTACTATTTTTTTATATTTTGATTCATTTTCATAACTTCTTGCTTCCCTCCTGAGCGTGCGCGTCTGTGTTGAATGAAGTGCACAAAAGCATATTCTACTATCCATGTGCAAAAAAGATTAATTTTCATCTTCCCTCTTGCTTAAAAAAGTCCGTTATGCAGACGCTTGTATTTCCCTATTTTAATTATGCTTACATTTTAATGATTGACCTTTCCAGCGACTACAAAACGAAACTTCAACGTGCTCATAATTTGTGTGTACGTTTTGTAAGCAATGTTCGTAAATATGATCATATTACTCCATCCCTGGAAGGAATATGTTGACTTAAACTAGAGTCGACGGCAATTCGGAAGGCGGTAGTCTGCTAGCGTTTGCGTCGACAGAGACAGAGAGGGCAAGGCAGTGTACAACACTGCCACATCGTACTTCACGCGCACGTGCGATGCAAATAGTGCAGGAGAGAATTTAAATTATCAAAAGACAATAATGACCAGGGAACGGATTTATATGGACTAAAAATATATGAAATATGTAAATATATATGTAGTTATTTTTACCAAAATATGGAATTAAATATGGATTTTTACCAAAATATGGAATTAAATATGGACTTAAAATTATAAAAAAATGACTATGTACGTTAAATATTGGTACATTTTAATCAAACTAAACAAAAAATATAATGGACGTACCTTATCTTCCAATGTAGTTTCAACAAAACACAATTTTTATTGTCTGTTACCATAACAATAGGTTACAAACATTTCTTTCAAGTGCTGAAAAGTGAATCTTCTTCTATTGTCTCTGAGGATAGATTTATACTGACTAAAAGAGCGTTCGACGTCACAAGAAGTAACTGGTACATAATTCAATTTCACAATGTCTGCTGGGGATAAGTCCAAGTTAATCTTCACTGTTGATTCACCACTCATCACAGCAACAACCTTTTGTAGTTCTTCATATCCAGGGTTTTTTGAAAGTACAGTGTCCACCTTAGCTCTTACTGCATCTGCAACTTTACCTCTACCACGATTCAGTTGTTCCACAGTACTATTTATAATTTCAAAACTTTCAGATAGTGAAAGGTGCCTATTTTGGAGACTTTTGAGCGTTTTTATGATGCATGAAAATGTATGCTGAATGTGAGCTAAGTCATTCTTCACACTTATGTCACAGGTAACTGTTTTCGCAGTATCAATTGAGACTGCATCTTCAGAGTCCAATGCAAGAAGAACATTGTTAATAGAGTCTATATGTTCGGCATAATATTCAACTGCTTCTAGCCATGTACCCCATCTAGTTAAAATTGGCTTTGGTGGCAATGGAATTTCAGGGTACATTTCTTTCAACACGTTAACTCTACTGGGAGCTTTGAGAAATACTTTTTTCACTGATGAAATCAACAAATCTACTTTAGGGAAATTGTCTCTGACCACTTCTGCCACACGATGAAATGCATGCGCCACACAAGTAAAATGAGTCAATTTAGGATATACAACAGATAATGCTTGTCCAGCTTTGACCATATAAGGGGCAGCATCGCTAATAAAGAATAACACATTATCGTACATAATACCCTTTGGCCACAGGATACCCATAGCTTCGTTGAACAGTTTAACTATAGTTTTGTTATTGCACTTTTCTAGAACATCACAATGTAAAAGAATTCGTTCAGAATATTGTTCACTTAACAAACCGATAACTACATTACCAACAAGTCTACCTTCTTTGTCGGGAGTCTCATCAATGGAAACCCAAATTGAACTATCTTTAATTTCATCTCTTATCTTCTGTATTGTCTCATCGTAGATGGATGGAGCATACGTCTTCCTAAGTGTTGACTCATCCGGGATTGTATGTTGAGTATATTTTTCAAGGAATTCCCTGAAGACCTTATTCTTTAGTTTGTAGAGAGGAATATCAGCAGAGATGAGAGAACGGCACAGGTCGATGTTAAACTCAGATCTTACATTCGATGTTGTTGGTTGTGTTAAAAACAATTGTCTCTGCTTGGAATTTAGTTGTTTGTTGGCCTGATGTTTACTAGTTGTAATGTGTTGTTGCACCAGGAACTTTTGTGTAGATGATACTGCACACTGACACAAATTACAAAATAATATTTTATTGTCAGTTGATAAACCATCTTCTTTAAATTCTGAAATGTAACTTGTTAGTTTTGATTTTAAATTGACTGAATGACGTACTTTTGGCATATTTACCGTCTTTATAGTATGATTTACAAAACTGAACCTATGTGTACTCTGACTGGCATTTAACTGTTGAGCTGCACAACTGAAGTCTGTTAAAAATTTTAAATTAAATTAATACAGTTTTGTAACTTACTTTCCCATTGTTGATAGGACTGCTAATTTTCAATTAACTCTGATGTTAAAGGGATTACTGAACATGTGTTTAAATCTCTATTGTTGAAATGTATTTTTAAAAGTTAATGGAATTTTGTTTTGTTTTATTGTTAAACCTAATATAATATGGACTGTTTTATATGAAATATGGAAAATATATGGAAATTAACGAAAATATGTACTAAACTCTAAAATATGGAAAAATATGGAAAATAAAAGTAGGATTTTTCAACCCTACACATTGTGAAACATAAAGATAATGCAAAATATAAATTATATTAGCTTTATAAGTAAATATGTATTTACATATAAATCCTTTCCCTGATAATGACCTTAGCCGTTGATTACTGTAAGCATGACACCAAAAAGCACTGTTTCCTTCACTAACAATATTCTTTGGACTGTTCTCAATCCCACACCACATGCTTCTGCAGTCGTTTCTTGCACGTTGGCAACGTTGCAGCCAGCATCAAGATGGTCGGCAGCGTTGTGCTCGTCAACGTTTTTAAAATAATTATAGGCCTACACCTTAAACAATATTTTCCGCACCTGTCTGTGCAATACTTGTTTCTTTACAGTCTCTTCTTCCATTTATTTATCTTACACACACACAGTAAATGTTAGTTTTACTTATTCAATGTATTGAAACACTCACTTGAATAAACGAACTTGGAAAGCACTTGTTACAGACTGATTCCGATTGGTTCTGCTATACAAGCTTGTGACGTCACATGCCAGAAATGCTACGACGCATATAGCAGCCGACCGCCTTCCGAACTGCCGTCTAGTCTTTCTAGATAAGAAAGGAAATTTACAATCACTTTTCCTCTTAGAAATTTTTAACTCTTCTATTCCTTCGTACCTGTCGTCTCGCTTCACTTACTTTTCTTCCCACCATAATCTGAACACACGCTCTCGCCATGAAACAATATTAAAATTACCATTCCATTGCACCTCCTCATACTCATCCTCTTTCACAATAGCACTACCAAGACTCTGGAACTCCTAGCATCAGGGACTGTCGAAATAAAATTGAATTCAAACGCAAACTTACTAGGCACTAGGTCAGTAATTGATTTCTTGTAAATAGTTCTCTTAATCTATCACGAAATATTTCAATATCCGGTAATTTCATCACTATCCAATTTTGTTACGATACTCTAGGTTTAATTTCTAATTCAGTAAATACAAAAAATATTCATTTGATCTAAACTTCTATGATAAATTGTCCAGCTTTCATTAATCAGATAATTTTTTCGTACTTTGATTTTTATTGTAATTGTAATTTTAATATTAATTGTAATTTTATTCTCCATATTATAGTTGTAATCCCCTGCTACAGTAGAGGGGCAGAGAAGGCCTGATGGCCTCATCTCTACCAGGTTAAATAAATAAATACTAAAGTGGGAGACAGGAGGCGTCCTTTTCTGACATACTGATAAGGATGGATTTTGTTAGTCTTTAATCTAAAGTCACTTTCATTTCATTGCGGATTGGATTCGTTTTCATTCTGTGAAATCTTGATTAATAATGTTCTTCTAATATCATCGGAAGCCTTTACATAATCCGAAAAAAAGTAAGCGTGTTTATAAATTGAACTCTCGTCTTCTTTCTAGTAATATTTACAGTCAAATCTTCAACTATACAAGGACGACCCTTCCTAAATCCGCACTACTCTTCATCTATACAATTTTCTGTATAAAATTTTAATTTCTCATTTAATATTTGGACAGAAATATTACAGCAGGAACTCAATATGATTATTCCTCTGTAATTTTTGGGGTCTTTCTGATTACCCTTATTGAATACTTTTAAAACTATGGCTTTTTACTCATTCTTTTGGTATTTTTTCCTGTATTTCAAAAAGCTTATTTTGAATTTTACCATTACTCCACTCCTAAGGATATACCCCTGGGTCGACCTGGTTGGCGAGTTGGTATAGCGCTGGCCTTCTATGCCCAAGGTTGCGGGTTCGATCCCGGACCAGGTCGATGGCATTTAAGTGTGCTTCAATGCGACAGGCTCGTGTCAGTAGATTTACTGGCATGTAAAAGAACTCCTGCGGGACAAAATTCCGGCACATCCGGCGACGCTGATACAACCTCTGCAGTTGCGAGCGTCCTTAAATAAAACATAACATTTATACCCCTGGTACTCATTTGTTAGAGGCTGCGTAACACCAGAGCCATTATGCAGCAGAGACCAATGGAGAAAATCCATGACCCCATCGGGAATAGAACGCGCGACCTTGCGGCTTTTCAGAATTACATGAAGGCTTCTAGCAAAAGCTAAAGCATAATCAGATTGCAAATATATTATTCTCCCACAGAGTTATACAGCAAGAAATTTCTATCGGCAAATTAATTCTCGGCTCCACAACTAAAGAACCCTCGCCTCACACCACTTCTACACAGATTACAGTGATTGACAGGCCAGTTAGGGGGAAAGTGTCTTGCTAAAACTTTCAGCTGTTGCCACGTTTGCTCTTGGCTGGACTCTAAATGTATTGTCTTTTGCAGATGGTTGGATTCTTTTCAATATACTATACTTTCTATTTAGGAACAAATTAAATCAATTGCATAATAATAATAATAATAATAATAATAATAATAATAATAATAATAATAATAGGTCATCACAGATGAACGACTCGTTAGCATGCCTATCATTGGATTAAGAAAAGTAAACAATATCTGTTGTTCTGCTTTCGTGCATTGAAATACACTTAGGGACAAAAAAAACCGGACACTTCTATATATGCTTGTATTTTGTTGCCAATTATTTCAAAATGAAACAAAACCCATTTAAACAAAATAATGTTTCATTTAGCACCTTATACGACATTTGAAAAAAAAATCTCTGATGAGAAAATTTACAAAAAATTACAAAGAGCGTATAACTATGGCATCGTTTGGTCTAACTGTTTTTTCATTTTATGGCGCCTTAAACATTAAAAATTCTTTTTAGTAACAGGTATTACCCCCTCTGGCTTGAATAACTGCATCCATACGTCTTGGCATGCTCTCAATTTGGTTAGCAATGTCTTCTTGAGGAATAAGTTCCCATTCTTCGCCAAGTGCTCGCCTCAACTCTTGAAACGATTCTGGTCTCGGTCGTCTATTCTTAACACGCCGTCCCAGCATGTCCCACACGTGTTCAATTGGGTTCATGTCTGAACTCCTTGCTGGCCATTGAAGAACATGGATTCCCACTTCTTGGAGATAATCTCCGACCGCATGGGCAATATGCGACCGTGCATTATCATGCATTAAAACAAAATTATCGCCTACAAATTGGCCAAATAGCACAACATGATCAGCCAAACATTCATTTATATACCTATCAGCTGTTAGTCTTCCATTTTCAACAAAAACCAACTCTGTACGAGCATCCGTACACAATCCTGCCCAAACCATCACTCCACCACCTCCATACGGCACATTTTCGGAAATGCAACACTGTGAAAATCGTTCTCCCCTCCTTCTCCAAATTCTTTCACGTCCATCAGGTGAGCACAGATTGAAACGGGACTCATCGGTGAACAGAACACAGCTGCACTGTCCATTTCTCCAATCCCTGTGATCATTTGCAAAACGCAGTCGTTCAACTCGATGCATCCTGAGAAGTCTGGGACCAGTTGCAGGTCTACTTGATATCAGTCCACTTGCTTTCAACCTCCTTCTAACTGTTTTGGCCGAAATTGGGCGTCCATGCATGTTAACAAATTGCTGGGCTACACTAGTAGCTGGCAGGTTGCGCTCCCTAAGAACTCTCAACACCATATACCTGTCTTCATTTGGATTTGTAGCTCTTGGACGACCCGAACCTGGTCTTCTGGTATATTCTAGGGTCTCTCTCTATACCGTTTTATGGCATCATGGGTTGTGCTTCTAGCCATATTCATAACATTTGCAATGTAACGTACACTGCGTCCATCATCGTAAAGGGCTACAGCTCGAGCCACATCTTCAGGCCGCATCTTGTTTTAAGACAAATGTTACAACCCCACTTAAACTCAGAAAATGTAAAAATAAAGAAATAACAAATGATAACGATAATGAAGCACAAAATGGTTGAGACAAAATTGTTATAGCTGAGACTCCGAGAGCAAAATTGGAATATTTGGTTGTAATGGCTTGTTTATAAAACAAAAAACAATCAACAATGTATACACATCTCCATAACAACAGATGGCTACCATAATATTGTATGAGAAGATAATGTTTTGCAAAATATCAGCAAATATTAAAGTGTCCGGTTTTTTTGTCCCTGAGTGTATTTATATTTAGTCTACTGTATATGCCATAGGCTAGGCCTAACAAATTTAGTAAACAAGATTAGGTTCTAACTTATAATAAGTTAAGTAACACTGAAAACTGTGATAAGGTGCACTGTCACATACTATTACAGCATTTTCAGGACACTATTTTCGAAAACTGCAAAGATCATTGTGATGATAAAGTCCAGGTACATCTGCCATTTTCTTGTAATAGCTAGAGCACCATCGGTGAAACAAAAACCCTCCACCGTGCACAATTACAATTCTGTCACCCTTTGCACCGGACATCGGTACCACACAGTTTTCGGAGTCGTCTGTTCAGTTTTTGATGCGACATATATACTGTCGTACCAGGTTTCGTCTAAATACATATCATCGTAGCCTTGTAAACGCAACGAGTACCTCCAGGCAGTGATGTTAGTGACTTCAGCTCTAGTGAGTTTCCTTATGTAAAACCCCATACTTCGCAGTAATCTGCGAACAGTACTTTTCCCATAAGGAAATTCGTAGTCAGTGCCACTTGCTTTCTCCCGCACAGCATGCACTTCACTATTATTATAGTTTATCCATGGCCGAAAGAAATTAAACATCGTCCTGCTGAGAACCACATCCACAACAGGCTGTTGCTAGGACACAACTCAAACCGTATAGTGCAGTGGCAGGGATATTCTTTCAAAAATGGAAAATTCACAACACAGCAATCTCGGCGGTCTCCTGGCGCTATCTTTGTTCACGGTTTCAATAATTGGGGAGCGTGCCAGTCAGATTTATGGCTTCCTCAACCCAACCCTGCAACGAAGGCCCTTTACTTGTGAAACCAAGAGTATAGTGCAGTGGCACGGATATTCTTTCAAAAATGGAAAATTCACAACGCGGCATCCTGGCGGTATCTTTGTTCACGGTTTCACTAGTTGGGGGAGCGTCAGTCAGATTTATGGCTTCCTCAACCCAACCCTGCAACGAAGGTTCTTTACTTGTGAAACCAAGAGTATAGTGCAGTGGCAGGGATATTCTTTCAAAAATGGAAAATTCACAACGCGGCATCCTGGTGGTATCTTTGTCCACGGTTTCACTAGTTGGGGGAGCGTGCCAGTCAGATTTATGGCTTCCTCAACCCAACCCTGCAACGAAGGTCCTTTACTTGTGAAACCAAGAGTATAGTGCAGTGGCAGGGATATTCTTTCAAAAATGGAAAATTCACAACGCGGCATCCTGGCGGCATCTTTATCCACGGTTTCACTAGTTGGGGGAGCGTGCCAGTCAGATTTATGGCTTCCTCAACCCAACCCTGCAACGAAGGCCCTTTACTTGTGAAACCAAGAGTATAGTGCAGTGGCAGGGATATTCTTTCAAAAATGGACAATTCACAACGCGGCATCCTGGCGGTATCTTTGTCCACGGTTTCACTAGTTGGGGGAGCGTGTCAGTCAGATTCATGGCTTCCTCTACCCAACCCTGCAACGAAGGTCCTTTACTTGTGAAACTTGTGTACGAGGTTAAAAACGGTAACTTCAGAAGATTGGTCACTTTGGACATCTTAAAAAGAGAGTTAAACTAATCATTCTTTATTTTATCAATCACCAGTACTATTAAGAGGCACTTTAAGTAAATGGTATGTTAATGGATCTTGACAACATACTTAATAATTGTTCATTTTAACTACCTAATCTGATGATGAAATACTCTATATTGTAGGAGAAATACAATCCCATGCAATGAGCACGATTATCACACAAACTTTTCTGCAACAATACACATTTGTCTTTTGTTTCAACAGCGCGCGTTCAGATATAAAGTTGAATAATAACTGTTCCGTTTGTTTCAGCTGCAATAAAGAAAGTACTCCAAGAAATGGATAAAGTAAGTACATTCAATATCACCATTTACAATGTAACTCTTGCGCCAATATTACCATGTGGTTACTTCTTTTTAATGCATTATTTTTACTTTATTGTTATTATTTCTATGTGTAACAAATACACAATTTATTATTTAATTGTTTATTATTAAATTATTATTTATTTATTCACTAATCATGACGCATTTATTTGCTTACGCAATATCTGTTTTTTTTTCACTCTGTGTTCGTCATAAGTTCGTAATAAATGTACATGAAATAATCACGTAATCGGAAATCAGATTATTACAAACACGTGATAACAGTTACTGACGAAAATTGTACTTCCCGCCATTTGTTAAGAAAAAATCCATTACTGAATATAGGCTAATTCAAGGCAAATCAAGGCCAAACTATATAAATTCGTAATTTATACTTACACGTCACTATATTTCAAAGTAAGTTGAACTTCAAAAGCAGTATGAAACTCAACAAATAAATTCGAAATAAAATCAATCCTACGCGTACATAAAAATGATTAGGGATCCGAAGTTCCGGGATTAACGTTGATAAACATATCTAAATATCAGATTTTGTATTAAACAACTTTACCTTGGAATTCAAATTAAAACTTTATTGAAATATTGCTACTGTATAAGTTTCTACATTATTTATTTACAGCACCCGAAGTATTTATGTTACAGTATTTATTACTTATGTCAGTGACTTGAGTGTATTGATTCGTTGTGCTTAAGATAGGCGTATGGTAACTCAAGTATGAAACGTAGTTCAGGCAGGACAACTTGCCTACTTTGGCAAATACCTTACTATAATAATACCGGACAGCTGTATACTATATAGCAGCATTGACGTGAGTGCGAAATATCACGGACTTGACATCTAGCGGAGCGGCGTGGAATTACGTCCACAAATACAAATATTAATTGAATAGTATCGTATTTAATGTAACATTATTTTATATCAAAGCTGCATATTATGAAAAATACTGCGTATTTGTTCTTTGCTTTAGTCAGACAATATCAATTCTGACATTAAGAATGAATTTACAATAACGCTTTATATACCCATTGCTGACAACTGCAAATATAAAAATGGTAGTAATCTGATCCTTGTAGTAATTAGTAAAGGCATGTGGACAACAATAAAACTTAATTTGCTAAAACCTTAAAATTTCCAGTATATTTTAACTTCTATTCATTTATTAGATTTAAATTCGAAAAAGCTCATATTTATTGTTCTATAAACACAGAGACAAAGGCATTAGGCCTAATAAAGAATTTTGTTGACTCACGTTTTATGACCTCTCGGAAATCGAAAGTACGATTTGGAGCAATTTGTAATGCTGTAATTGTAGCAATTATAAACAGCACATACCCATTCTGACATTTTAACACAGCACAAATTAATAAAACTATTAACTAGCCCAGCAACAATATACACTGCATTTGATCACACCTTGTTTCGCGAGTATCTCCACACCGACCGCTTAGGTAGCAGCACCAGCGTCATTCGCGCGCAGAACTGCTAGCTGTCTGGTATTATTATAGTAAGGTATTTGACATTAGTTCCAAATACTATGTCAATGCAAGAGTTAGATTTAGTTGATCCTTGGGAGAGATTGAAAACATAAGTATTTTTCATAAACTCAAACAGTTCCGCATTGTAATTATCTGTAGTGACTCCATTTGAACGTGTGGCCGGTTGGCTGCGCTGCTTGTAGCCGGTTATGTCCCCCTTCACTCTCCCGTCTGTCAGTGTTCCCGCTAAATCAGTTGAAGCCAAGTCTTTATGATGTACGTGTTTCAGCGTGTTAGTGTTGTTATAATGCCAAAAAGTCAGTATGCTTTAGAACACACAATATTTATGTATGATTCCTCTTGTAGAGAAATCAGACGGCGATTTATAGACAATTCCCTGCCGTTCGAGCGCCACACAGAGAAACAGTTCGTAATCTTGTGAATAGATTTAAGCGAACGGGATCCGTTCGGGAGAATGAGTCTCCGTGTTCTTACGGAGGGAAAACTCGACGACATCGGGCAAAAAGTAGAACAAAGTCCAAGGAAATCTCTGAGAAAACTTGCGCAGGAATCAGGAATTTCGGCTTGGAATGCCACTAAACTTTTAAAATTAATCCCCTAAAAGATAAGTATAGCTCAGGAATTGCAACCACACGATGGTCTAGGTACAGTTAATTTTTGCAATTGGGTGTTAGATAATGTTAATGATGACTCTATTGACCCGCATTTATTTTTTTTTACTCGTACTGACGAAGCATGGTTTTATCTAAATGGCCATGTATCGACACAAAACAATAGATACTGGAGTGCAAAAAAACCCGAGCTTGTACACGAAATGCCTTTGCATGTCCAAAAAATTGTTGTTTTGTGTGCTGTGAACGCTTACAGAATTATAGGGCCTTTTCTTTTAGTATACTGTGAATGGGCGGAGGTACAGGGATAACATAATCACAGCATTCCTAGAAGAATTATGGACGTTGAATGTACACAGGCATAGTTTCAACAGCTGCTCTGTCGTTACAATTAATAGAGGAAATTGTTGAAATAGAGTCATCATTAGGGGATTATGGCCAGCGCGGTCTCCAGATCTTACCGTATGCGTTTTTCATTTATGGGGAACTTTAAAAAATGAAGTGTATCGGAATAACCCGCATACGTTGGACAAACTGAAAGACAACATCAGAAGAGAAGTTTCCGCAATTTCAGAAGAGGAATTAAAGCATGTTAATGAAAACTTTCTTGAAGATATTAGAGATATGTGGCGGAACAAAGACATATTTCCAACATATTCTATGACAAGGTATGTGGTTATGATTTGCATCTATGCTGTTTAATTTTACTGAATATCCGCCTCCGCCAGCAAACAGCGTGCTTCCTGGTACCAAGCCGGCATACTGAAACACGTGGTCTCACACAAACTGATTTTGCCGGCATACTAAGAGACCGGAGAGTGAAGGTGAACGTAACCGGTTACAAGCAGCGTAGCGCAAGGCCGAACTAATCCCCGCCAACCGGCCACGAGTCCAAATGAAGTTACTGTATCATGTTTACGTTAAAGCAACCCGCTAAATACATAGGTTGGATAAAAAGTAATGGCAACACTGCTGTCACGTGACGATGGTGCGTTCGAGAGCTGCCAGCTGTGTGGACATGAACAAGGACTGTTAGATGAGTTAGTGCAGCCAGCGGCGATAGTACTCCATCAATCTACTGCAGTGTGTAGAACTTTGACTTTCATAAGGATAGTGCGAGCGCCCTAAAATCATGTTTACAAAACTAGAGCAACGTTCCTGGATCAAAATTGAAATGGCACGAGGTCGTAGTGCACAAGAATGTTTCCAGGGACTGCATGAAGCATGTGGCGATGCAGCGTTGCCATATCGCACAGTTGCACGATGGGTTAAAGCGTTCCGGGAAGGCCTTGTTGCACCGGTACCAAAGGGAAGGTGACGACTATCTTGGACGAATCGTCGCTATGGACGAAACCTGGACTCGCTCGTATGAACCAAACTTGAAACGCCAATCAAATGAATGGAAGCATCCCGGTTGTCCTCGTCCAAAGAAAGTGCGCCCTACACAAAATGCTGTGAAGGTGATGTTCATTGTGGCGTAGGATATTCATGGGCTAATACTGCACCCCGCTGTACCTCCAAGGCAGACGGAAAACGCGGACTACTAGAACATCCATCGTACTCACCCGATATGATCCATGCGATTACAATCTTTTCACCAAAGTGAAAGAACCACTGCGAGGGACCCCGTACAATACCAGAGATGAACTTATCCGTGCTTTAGGGCGGTCGTCAATACGGAACTTCAACAAAGATGGACGCGCTGATAGTGTACGACGCCTTCTAAACATTTGGCAAAAGGTAATAAATAAGGGGGCGACTATATAGAAGATACGTAAATGTTGTACCCCTGTGAATAAAGCCATGTCAGAAATATCGAACTGTTGCCATTACTTTTTAATCAACCCAAATATGATTGGCATGTCCCCACAACCTCTGCAAAAGTGGTCTTAATCCTAAGAAGTAAGACGAGGTTTAAAACGGTTTGCATGTTTGAAAAAGGTCCATTTATTACCGCATTTCTCTTGAAATATGTTCTAATTCATCTTTCACGGTTTAGCCGTAGCCAGCGGTTGAAACTATGCACAATTAGAAAAAGGTATTACATGACTTTAGGTTCATTTAGTCAATCTAAGATTCTTAAAAATAGCTATCAGTATCATCGTCATTAGTACTTTTATTGTTACTATCATAACTTGCAATGGGAGCACACATTCTTCCAAAGTCAAACCCATTTCTCATATTATTTTGTCAGCGCTTCATCTACACTGAGGTACAAGAGATGTATCTAGGGTCTCTAATAATGCCAAAGCCAGAATCTATTTATAAATAATAACAAATTATTGTGAAATACAAAAATTGGAGATTTATCCCTCGAAGAGGTGGAAAAATTCATATATTTCGGAGCAACCGTAATAAATATAAATAACTCTCAGGAGAAAATTAAACGCAGAATAAATATGGGATATGCCTGTTATTATACGGTAGAGAAGCTTTTGTCATCTAGTCTGCTGTCAAAAAATCTTAAAGTTAGAATTTATAAAACAGTTATATTACCGGTTGTTCTGTGTGGTTGTGAATCTTGGACTCTCACTTCGAGAGAGGAACAGAGATTAAGGGTATTTGAGAATAAGGTTCTTAGGAAAGTATTTGGGCCTAAGAGGGATGAAGTTACAGGAGAATGGAGAAAGTTACACAACGCAGAACTGCACGCATTGTATTCTTCACCTGACATAATTAGGAACATTAAATCCAGACGTTTGAGATGGGCAGGGCATTAGGAAGGAAGGGCGAATCAAGAAATGCATATAGAGTGTTAGTTGGAAGGCCGGAGAGAAAAAAACCTTTGGGGAGGTCGAGACGTAGATGGGAGGATAATATTAAAATGGATTTGAGGGAGGTGGGATATGATGATAGAGACTGGATTAATCTTGCACAGGATAGGAACCGATAACGGGCTTATGTGAGGGAGGAAATCAACCTGCTGGTTCCTTAAAAGCCATATTTTGTAAGAAAGTAAGTCACAAATTATTGTTATTGCAAGGTGATGACACACCAATTATTGCCACTTTTAACCATGTTGTAGACCTTATTTATTTTTTGCGTGTTCCAGGAAACGAATGCAGTGAGAAACGGATGAGCATTCCTGCCTCAACCAGTTAATCCCACTTTCTTCAAGAAAAACTGCACCATATGGGAAAATATTATTTTTGTGGGATTCTGTTTGCTTTGTTTTATCGCACATTTCAAGATTACGCACGAAATAACAAACACTTAAAATAATAAACTCTTATCGATTTATCAAATCACGTTCTTTATTTATAATTTAATATGTTACTGTTGCTATTAAGGTACAGTTTCTTGAATACTTGCGACTATACGATCACATTAAACAACCGTAATGGTACACCTTCATACACTAACAAAATTTATTGGATAAATTGTACCTATAAAACAAATATAACTTTCCAAGTAACTTATCAATTAATAAACATAATGTATCGAAATATTTCCTTCCCTTCTTCACAAAAGAAAGAGTGACAGGACTATATTTGGAAGGGTGAACAACGTTGGGTTCTTTCCTCAAGGACGCCCGCAGGATCCAATCTCAGCGGTAGCAAGATGGTTAGAAAATTAGACGAAATGGATAGATGAGGAAAGAGAAAACTGAACATGAAAAATAGCCAGTTCTGAAACCCAAATTACCTTGCGCACGCATTCATAGCTTAAAGCACTCGCTTTTGTTGAATGATTTACCGAGGTTTGAGAAAATACGTAGAGAAAAAAAGCATAAAAATACAAATCTCGCTACCCTCAGTGGGCGCCCTTGTCTTTCCTTGAATCCATTAACTACTTTCCAAACTTCCTTGCAAAACAGCTACAATGAAAACATGAAACATAAGTTACATTCTCCTAAACTTCTGGTGAATCCATTCTGATTATAGAACTCAAAATAGAATGCAACTGTACGACTGGATGAAAGTTCCTATAATCCTTCAATCGTACAATTTATAAATTAATTCAAATATCTACTTCAACTTTTTGGATTGCAAAGAATACTTTTGTCTGTAGATCACGAAATGAAGTTTCATCTTTTGTTTAGATGCATATTAAATTATTTCATTTGTGTCTTGCGTGCCTTTTTTGAATGACAACACAAGAAGTTAAATTTCAAAAGTTGGTACCATTTACAACATGACAAGGAAACAGAATTGAGGCACTCAGAAGCAAAGTGATACAAGTGACATTAGTAAGTTTTGAGATAAGTGACTTTGAAGTTGAAACGGAAATTAAAAAATCTGTTACAGGTCTATGTTGCTATAAATTTACAGTTGTATATGTTGGTACCTATATTTTTTAACTTCTAAACAGAAATTATCTATTCTAAAACAGGTTAGGTAAAATAGAGTCCTAAAGTCACTTGTATTATTTTGCCACGAAAATATTTTTGTGGAAAAGTAATATAAGTGCAAGGGTTTTCAGTATTTTTATATTATTTAAAACAAGAACAAGGATATTGCTTACAACATTGAAACATTTCTGTCTTAACAGCACTTGAGCTTTTTTATCATCATATGTGTCTATATAACCGAAAGAATCAATCAGTCTTAATGTATCCAGTTGTTTGCAGACAACATAAAGTCAACTATAGTCCACTGTAGTATTTTCAGTTCTTCTTTTTCATAGTAAATTAGGGGTATTTTGATCGGTGTTCATTATAGACGCCTTTTGCTAGTAGCCAGAGTTGGGGTGTAGTCAATATATACTGCAGAGATGTGTCTTCTGCAATTGATATGATGATTTTAATTTACTTCTTTTGTGGTTTATGGATGGACAGTATAGAAGAATGTGTTCCAGATCTTCATCATGATTATTACACCACAGACAAGTAGGAGTATCAGAAAGGTGAAATCGGTGTAGCTACAATTGAGTGACAATGTGTCCTGTTTTGGCTATTGTTAAAAACGTTTGAACATGTCAGTGCATTTTTTGTAAATTTCCAGATCATTCGGTTTCTTTTTAACGGACTGTAAAATTTTTCCTTTGTCAGAACAGAGCCAATTGTTGATCCATTAGTTTATAAAATGAAACTTTACCGAAGTAAAGGCATTGGATAGAGATATCACTTGAAGAGATCTTGGTTTCAAATATGTTGCCTGTTTCGCAACGTTATCGACTTTCTCGTTTCCAGGTAGACCGCAATGACTAGGTATCCATTGAAATTTTATTTTCTTTTGGAGTTTTTTTAGTTCACTTAGTTGTTTCTGAATTGGAATAATTCTATGTGCGTATAGGTGTGGTACATATTTGATTATATTAAATATAGCCCCCTTGGAGTCGGTAAGTATTCAAATAGATATTTCAGAAATTTGAGTAACACACTAAAGAGCAGCATCAATAGCTAGCAATTCAGTGTCAAGACTGGAGGAGGCTGAACATGGTATGAAGTAATTTTCTTGATATTTTGGAATATAATACCCTGCTCCTGATGTTCCATCATCAGGGTTTAGAGATGCATCTGTATAAATTTGAAGGTAATCCTTATATGTGCTGCAGAGTAGTTCCTTGGCATCTAACTTAAGAATGTATGGAGGATCATTTTTGAAATGATTTCGTGGAATTTGTAGGCTATGTTCTGGAATTATCCATTTTCATGAAGGAATTTAATTTACAACTGGAGTTTTAGCAATGAGTGTGTCTGTGATATAGACTGGTATTTCTTCTTTGTTTATTTTGTAGAAATTACGTAGGATATTATCTGACAGTTTGAAGAACATCTGAGATCTGGATGAGGCTTGCAATTTTAAATGTATTTTTAGATCCTTTTTTAATATATAGTGTCTGATTGGTTGAATATTATATTCAAATTCTAGGGCAACAATTGATGTGGTTTTTGATACTCCGAAAGAAGAGGGCTAAGAAAATTTCAAATTTTAAACGAAATTCAGCCTTAGTCGCTGTTCATTACGTCACTACCTCGTCTAATGAAGCCACATCTCTCTCTGCTGAAACATCTATGTTTCTGTCATGAAGTGCATCTGTAGTATTCCTACCGCGAATATTCCTTCAACTTCCTCTTCCACGCACTTTTCCACGCCCTACAGTCCTTATTATAGGCCCATCCTAATGCTTCAGGTCATCAAAGAAAGAGTGATGTATGAGTGGGATGAATTTCATTAGCTATTGCAAGTTTCTCCACTTAGCAAATGTTATCCTTATTGCATCACTGTATAGTTGGTCCAGCTCAATGTGTTCAGGCCTTCCACGAAGATGTTTCGAATAAGTAATCTATTACCTCTCTCCATTATGGCAAATGAATTAGTCATACACAGAAGAGACGCAACAACAATATGTATGTAAGCAACGCACTTGTATTAGTTTGCCTCTCAATCAAAACTCTGTATGCATTGTAATACAAGTGTAAGGCCAACATGGAGCAGCACTGACTGGAACTGTAGTTATATTACTTTTTCTCTGAACAGAAGTGACGTTAAAGATATCTCACTTTTTAAAAAAATGTCACTTTTATTACTTTGCTTCCGAGTGCCTCAATTGCTATCGAACGCGGAGAACATACGATGAAATATGTCATCTTCTGGACATTTGTTTCCTTTTTAGTACTCCAGCATTATATTATCGTTACTGAAAACAGTGCAATATATGCCACATTCTTGTACCACAGACAGCCGTAAAATATTACCATGGCAACTAAAACGTCATGACTTCTATTATGACGGCATAACTTGTGCCATAAAGTTAACATTATGACACGATTTACCGTGCTAAAACATTTAATACAACACTGTTATGATAGCAACCCCTTTCTTCATGATATTAAGCTACTAATCATTACACATTAATTTGATGTTATTTATTAATACTGTTTTATAATGCTGTAAGAAACACATTAAATTACACTCCTCAAAACTATGAAACTCCCTTCCCTCTTTTCCTAAACATTGACTCATGCCATAAAGTATAAAAACTTGTTTCGTAATAATATGTCATCTATACTAATAATAAATCTGTAACCGAAATTTTTCTGGTAATTTTCGCTTTCCAAAAATAATTGGTGTTAACATGTATAATTAATCATCCTGAGACCGAAAATCGCTTTTTTGGCATTTTTGTTTGTATGTCTGTGTCTCTATGTTTGTTACCTTTTCACGCGATAATGACTGACCGGATTTCGATGAAAATTGGAATATAAATTAAATTCGTTGTAACTTTGATTTTAGGCTATATGGCATTCCAACTGCTTTATTTAAAGGGGGGGGTTATAAGGGGCCTGAATTAACTAAATCGAAATATCTCCCTTATTATTAATTTTGTGAAAAATGTTACATAACAATCTTTAAAAATGATTTCCGATATTTATTCCAGGCAAAATTATGATAGGACTGATATTTAAGGATATACAAGAGTTTTAAAATAACAATACAATACATTTTCACCGCCGCCTCAGATTAAAGCGTCGTTGTTCCGTAATTCCTATGTGAAAAATATAAAAGGAAGAAAAAACACATTTATTCATTCCATGGCAGTGGTACATAGGAGATCGTGAATTATTACATTTTCGAAAGAAAGAAATATAATTACATATAAGAGATTGTATTATTTGCTGTACCACTATTTAAGTTATTTAACAGAGCAAAAATCTGAAAATCGATGTCACAATATAGAAGTTATTGCAGGAACGACGACGATGGCTATAGTGGAATAAAAACAAATGACTCCATCTATTTAAGGCGGCCTTGACTGTTATCATTATTAATATACAGAGAATATTGTGTGTTTGTATGCAGTAATCTCAGAAGCTAATTAACCGATTTGGATAATACCTTCACTATTTGAAATTCGTAGTTTCCCTAGATGGATGCACTGCTACATATGAGGACTGAGGTAAGATGAAAATAGATCTTTACGCACAGAAAACTTGATATTCTGTCGAAATATTGTTTAACTTAATTATTACAACTTTATTTGATCCACATAAAATACTCTAATTTTATACACTTAAGTTCCTTTTTGTTTACAGAACATAATAGTTAAGAGTTTTGTGGTAAAGAAGAGTACTTTTACTGGACCAAAAATATAGCCCATAATAAATAAGCATTTTACCATAGAGCTCACTGGAGCTGAGTTATTGTAAAAGGTGTCACGAAATGACGTTCCTGTGCACATATATAATTTACCCATATTCGTTTCCTGTGTTTCTTAAAATAATATTTATGTAGGGTACCTCATTTTTTTATTTGCATAAACAATGATATACAACCAAGCGAGTTGGCTCAGACGGCAGCGTTTGAGACACGTATTCGGGAGGTCCCGGGTTCAAACACCGTGGCCGACCTATCTGACTGGGGTTTTTTCATGATTTCCCTTAGTCATAAAGGCAAATGCCAGATTGGAAAGATACATGCCATGATTCATCACCGCCTCAATTACCAATACCAAAAACGTTAATCAAAGTTTACAATCAGTTACATGAACACAAACCATCTACAACACACAATAGAAACAGGAAGTCAACAAGAGTAAAAACGGCCTACTGATATACCCACACATTCTAAACACGCGACATGACCACAGATGTTAAGGCGTGAATAAAATAAACTTAACAAACAAAAAAAAGAAAAAAAAAACAAAGATGCACAGTAAGGTTAACATAAAAATTATCTTCGTACACAATCAACTTTATTAATTTGGAATGATTTATTAAAGGATTCATTCAAGACTAATTTATAAAAATGTTAAACGAATTATCCTTGCACCAAAAACGGATGTTCTCTGAACCATATGATCATATTTTAATTATCTGCATGTAATAACAATTAAGAAACATGTTAAAGGTATTATCATTGCACCAAATGACTGGTCACTGAACCAAAATGATCGCATTTTAATTATTTAAATACAATTTAAATTAAGTAACATATTAAACGATTTATCCTTCTGTCAAACATGAATGTTCCATGGACCAGTTGTCCTATTTTAATTACGTAATTACTTTATATTTATTTAGCGGAGCGCACGGGTACGGCTAGTTAATAATAATTTTACTACCACTATCGTATATTTGTAGTACTTCCTATGGTTTGTAGTAGGCTAGTTAATTCTGGCTGAGACGGTTCCTCGTATAGGATAAGGAGGTTCTTATCAGATTAGTATTTCGTGTTAATATTCTTATATGGATAGTAAGTGTAGGGCGTGTAAGAAAGTTACAGAATGTGAGGCGGAAGTAACAGGTGGGCAGGAAGGCCGAAGCCTAGCTACGCGGACAGGAAACATGTGTCCAGGCGTGGAGTTGACCGATGAGGGAATGTGTGGACTTTGCCTGCGGGTGGTCAGCAGATGACGCCAAGCCAGGTTCGAAAAAGAGATGATCTGGTATATGTTAGAAAGTGTCAGGAAACACCGGAAGTAGGGGAGAATCTAGTAACGAACAATTTTTGAAGAGCGCGTCTTAAGTGACGTAAGAGTAATCATGGCCAATCAGGATTCGTAATAGAGACACGTCATTTATAGATAGGAGGGCGAAATTGTATGTTTGGTCGTTGCAAGTAGAGGGTAGATTTTGCAGATGGAGAGAAGGCATATAGAACGCGTGCAGAGTGGACGCACTCCACATATTCTCGGCGAACCTAACTCGGAAGGATAACAATTTACGGACTTAGAATTTTTTAGTGGTTTAGTAAGAAGTTGTGTGTTGTATCATTATTATAAGTCTGAATTCTTTTCTCGTCATTATTATTACATTCGGAATAAATTGTCATCAAGTTATCAACTCTCAATTATATTACTGGCGTTTTATAGTACAAAATATATAATTACGTGAACTCAGAAATTAGTCTACCAACTTGTAGGAAGTGAGAGCAGTATATTATACACTTGGACGCGCATTTCTGCTAATCTGAAACGAACACTTAATAATAATAATAATAATAATAATAATAATAATAATAATAATAATAATAATAATAATAAACGTTCTCATAGTTCTTACCAACAACTTCTGGTGTGCGCCTACATCATTTCAATGTAAGAGCACGTCTCCCAAACCCCATGTCCCGACCGTTTTGCAGCTGACCTGGGACCTCATACTCTACCGGAGTAATCTCGAGGAGGCTGGCGCCCAAATTAATTAGTGTACATCTATAATTATTGACATCAACGTGCCTCCTTGAGCTACTTTCCATATACGACGGAGCTGGCAGCCGAGGGCGACGACGACCGACGACCGCCCCAGATTTTGGCGCCCCAACGCACCCCCCGACCGCCGCAGATTCTGGCGCCCCAACGAGGTCCTACCGTCGCATGGCTGAATAGAAGAGAAGACATGAAGGCTAGAACTCTACCAGGAGATTTAATTAATAATAAATACCATTACAACTAAGGTAGGTTCCTCAATTAAGGCCACCTTAAAAATAATGCTAAAATGCGTGGGCCATTAAAAAAATTATTACGATAGATTTGCAGCGGTTCTAGCAAGGGAAGTTACAATGATTTCGCGAATGTACGACGATTTCCCAAGCAAAAGGCGCCAGTAACTTTCGTCCCAATGTTTTTGTCCCAGAGATACTTAGTCCCTTCTTTTTTGTATTCCAATTTTAGTCCCAAACGCCTGTACGTCCCAAGCTAAAGTTATGGTAATTTGTATATTTTATGAAATTCTGATGAAAAAAAAAAACAAACAAATTACAAATGGTTTAAAAGTTAATTCATTCATAGTACTCTGCCCAAGGGCAGGTCTTTCGCTGCAAACCCAGTTTTCTCCATTCTTTCCTCCTTGTCTCCGCATATGATCCACATATCTTAATGTCGTCTATCATCATCTGATATCTTCTTCTGCCCCGAACTCTTCTCCCATTCACCATTCCTTCCCGTGCATCCTTCAGTAGCCTAGGCAGTTTCATCTCAGCTAGTGACCCAACCAATTCCTTTTCCTCTTCCTAATCAGGATTTCGAAGTGTGCTAGCTTTATTAACCTAATTCAAGTACATATATCAGAATAAATATCCTCAAACAGGATGTCCCAAAGCGCGAAAGTAGGCTACTGTGTAATTTCATCATTATCCTTTTACTCATTATAACGATATACAATTCTTTGCACCTGACGATCTACGGCTACATGAATTTTTCCTTCTCATCGTTGGATAATTTTGTAATTTACACTTTCAATTTAAAACGTATTGATTTGTAACGCTATAGCGACAACAAGAATGTATTTTTAAATGACAATGTTGTATGAGTTCTAAGAATATTCTAACCATAACATATAGGCTTGTCGTTATTTTCGTAACTAACGAACGGAACGAGCAGAAATGTGGGACAGAAGTGTCTCGTTTTGGTCCTAGTCGCTTGGTACGAAAACTGTTTGTGACAAAATAACTCCTGGGATGTCAGTGACCTAGGACGAACCAGCGAGCACAGAAGACAGAGAAGACACTAACATCTTAATGCCATTGGACGGGGTGAGCCGCTTTGATGAAACTGACGCCATCTTGTTGCTACCAATACATTGCAAAATAGCTACTGCGTTATAGAAGATCTTATGATAATAGGAATCCCGCAAGTCCCTAATTTCTTGCAGGAGTCACAGTTCCTCTTTTGTTTCGTAACACAGAACCGCTAAGCACGTATTTTTAGCAAACATTGGAAAACTGTCATCGATAACTCACATACATACAAGTTATTTAAATTGACAGCTCTTCACAATGCAGTATGATATTTAATACTTTGGTAGGTTGAAAAGAAAAAGAAAGAAAATACTTTGACCTTATTTTGCTACTGATCCAAAAAAAATACGAACTTACAATTCACTTTGATAGGTTGATCCATTTGCTTTGAGTTAATAATGAACCTGGCTGCTTATTGCACATTATCATTCTCTTCCTTTTGCCAGTATTTTCATATATATAGATGTCCCGGTTTTATTTAGGGAAAATGTACTCCACTTAACCATATAAAATTGATAGGCTCTTCGTTAATATTGTTTAGCTATAACATTTGTACTGTACATAATGATGTTGACAATAAAAAAAATGTTACCATACTTATTGCATTATTATTGATGTTTGCGAATGGAAATTAATTTCTATTAATTGCTGGTTTCACTTCTTTCTATTAGTATCTATGTTAAATAAAATATATACAGTAGATATAACTAAAATCCATGTTATATAATTAATACATACAGTATTTATTCAGATAAATTATTATTTCATTTAAATATTTCTTCATGTGTAAACTACCGTATAACATACCTGTATTGATAGGAGGATCGTTTCAATGGAAGTACGTACGTCGTCATTTTCAATTACTTCGTCTTGACTGATAGTTATTACTTAATAATAGTTCCACAGTAGCCTACTATATACGGTAATACAATACTCATAAATAAAGTGAATATGACAAGGATGATGCTAATGACTTTTAAATAATTTTAGTTCTGTAAAACAATATTTTCCCGAATTCTTGTAATATGATTACTTATTCCGGCCAATCTACGATATCGCCCAACATCACACACGAGACTGACGTTTGATTTAAATTTCTTTATGCTTAGATGGGTTAAATGAGGGGATAGCTAAGTGACATTAAGTCGAGTATGTGTGTGGCAAGGTTAGTAAGTCAGTTGAGGGGACTATTTAAGTGATATGAGACCGAGGAATTGTACAGTGTGGGGGGATACCGGAGTTTCACCTTAATTTTTTTATTCTTATTCCATTCGGTTTAAGACAAACGTCGGTACACGCAATGCTGGCTTTTCTACAGCACGCGATACCGAAACTTTCAACTTGGGTTACGTTAGGTCAACTTCGCTCGTAAATGTTTAAGTCTGCGAAGCTGAAGTTTGATTTCGTGGTATCATGATTATAAAAACTAATTACAATAACACCAATACACTACACCTTTCTATTAATGAGACTAATGCACGAATCTAATCTAGATTAAATCATTATATAACAAGTAGGCCTACATTCCAAACATGCACATTTATAGCTGTGAAAATTTATTGCAGTAATTTTCTTTGAAAAATTTGTTTGTGCAGTCATACGCAGCACATGTAGGCATCTTGAAATTAGTTGATTCATGAATAAAAACGACGATGTAACACCAAGCGGCAGCAGATGTTTTGGTAGCATCATGATGGCGACTGTCCGCAAGCGCGGCTTCACCTCCAAGCTGTTTTTGTCTACTCCGTGTCTTTGTGCTCCTTGGGACGAAAAGTCGCACTACGTGATTTCGCCATACTCCAACAACTCATTGCCACAATGAGAACAAATAACGAAAATAAGATGACAAACCACATCAAAAGTTTACAAAACACTGGCAAATCCAACACTCCTGAATCAGAGACGTGGACACTTGCAAAATAGCATATCAAAAAGAATAAAAGGAACAGAGATTAAGTTACTTTGTCCTCTGACAGGACATAGGCTACTGCACAATAAGAAAATATCACATTCGCAAAAAATTAAAAATTGTAAATGTTATCGACAAAATAAAAGCAAGTATGAGCTTTATCACTTTAGAATGCCACCAAAAAAAAAATCCCACAGAAAATCTTAAGTTATATAGGATGTAACCAAAAAGTATGTCAAAACTTTAGGGGCATATTCCTCACACAAAGAGGATGAAAAAAATGTTATATGAACAGTGGTGTGGAAACGCTTTATTTCCTTGTTACAGCCCTTTTCTTACAACTCTGCTTACATTGTATGATGCGGTACATTATGAAATGAAAATAGCATACCAAATGAAAATCTCTTGCAGGAAGTGTTCAAGATGGTTCCCGTTAGCATGAATATAAGCATCAGCCCATCGTCGCAATGAATCTCGGATGCGCTGATGTATCCCTTTAGAATGTCGTTTTGTCTCGCAATCTTTCAAAATACGGGCTCGAAGACTCTTGTCTTGAACCGAGGCTCCATTTACAAACTCTTTTAAGTGACATAACAAATAAGTCCATACAGTTTAAGTCTGGAGATCGCAGGAATCAAGGTACTGGACCATCTCTACCTAGGCTATCCGTCTGTCACAGAACCTTTGCTTTAGAAATGGACGAACATTGACACCGAAGTGAACAGAAGCTTCATCGTACATGTTAACGGCACATGGTGTAACAGAACAGTTAAGGTGTACTCTAAGAACTCTTTGTATTTTTCTCCGATGAAACTGGGTGGAAGAACATGAGGTCCCACGAACAATGCCGGCCCAAACAATGACTATATCCATATTAGAGATGGGTAAAAAATAACACAACAGTTATTTTGGAACTGCTCCGGTCTCGGAACACGAGATTCTCTTGGTCCCGAGATTACCGATACTAGATCACTCCCGACAGTATCGGAGGTCTAGACGGGACTGTAGTAATGATAAGAAAGCAATATCGCTCGGGCCGTGCTTCTATAGGAAGCATTGGCTTATACATTTCTCGGTTCTTCAAATATATATATATCATGTCGTAGCTCCTATAATACAGAGCGTTCGCCTACGGGTGGGGCCAGGAAAGCGGCGTCGCTTGCGGGAATCGTCTATCCGTAAGCTTCCGCTTTCTATACTAATAGCATGCACACGAGAATTTTTCTACGTAGTACTAAACTTGTTATAGGCGATGTTGGAATTGATGTCCATCTGAATCCACACATTTCTGGCGTTTTTAAATAAAATTATCATTCGCACGAATAAGTTCGTATTCGGCAATTTTCCTAATCTCTCTTGTTATATTCGCCTTCAATTCATCTATGCTGTGAGGATTATTCCTATAGACATTATTTTTTAGAGTTCCCCACAAATAAAAATCGCACACTGTAAGGTCGGGGGAACGTGGCGGCCATAAGTCCTAAGAAATAATCCCTTCTCCAAAAACGTCACTTATATCGTTCATGGATTCATGGGCTGTATGGGCTGATGCTGAATCTTGTTGGAAATACCCATTGAGTTTCTCATTATCTGATAACATTTGGAAAAATGACGCGAGTATTAGAGTGCGATATCTTTGTGCATTTACTGCATCCTGAAATAAAAAGGGCCCAATAATTTGCTTCCCTGTAACATCACACCAAACGCCAATCTTTTCGTCATGCAATGGAACCTCATGAATTAAATGGGGATTCTCTGTACTCCAATACCAATTGTTCTGTGAGGCAACATAACCTCGTAAATGAAACCACGCCTCATCAGAAAAAATTATTAAATGAGGATCCACCATACCGTCCACAATACTTCGTAAAATCCAGTTACGAAACTGAACTCGTTTTTCATCGTCTCTAGGCCGTAATTCATGATCGATACTCACTCTGTAGGGTTTTAATTTTAAAAGTTTAGCAGCAGTGAAGACTGATGTTTTTGAAACACTCACTTCCTGTGAAACACGTCTTAGAGATTTATTAGGAGAGCGTGTAAATGATCCACTGATTGCATCCATTTTTTCTCCCGTCAATACTCTTCGTTTTCGCTTAGGAATTGTAGCATTTAGCGATCCTGTTGTCCTTAACAAGACGTCTAACAGTTTCTCTTCCCGGAATTGGAGCACCTGGATATTTCACTTCAAATTGCCTACGTACTTCTCTATGTGACTCTGTTTTCACATATGCATCTTAAATAAAAACTCTCTGTTCAAGCGTGAATTTTGCGTTTTGCATTCTAAATAAACTTTACACACGCTCAATATTTAAGCAACTGTGTCAAGAAACTGCACTGCGACATCTGGCTCACAACTGATAACTTGTCGACCTTGATTGTCCAGCGTGTCTCAACACCTGCGCGCACAAAGCGACTATCAACACATGCCCATTTGCTGGCCCCACCCGTAGGCAAACGCTCTGTACTTAATCAATCACGTTGTAATTTTTTGGATTGATAGCTCAATGTCTAAGGAAAGCATTGAAAAACAAATCGAACTGAAAATCTTTTTTGGAAAGTGAAAAAAATCGTTCAGACTTCACCTTTGGTAAGCGGCAAACTTTTTTGTTTTTCACGTTAGATGGGGGGGGGGGGTCAAAGCGAGAGAAATGTTGAGAAAGGATGGAAATTACTTTTAAAAGTGATGGCCACTCAAACTCTTTACTGGTTCTCGAATAACGGCGAGTTAACCTGTTAGCGCAGGACTCATGTTTCAACGGTTTTTCCGTAAAATTTGTACGGAACCCTTCAACGCATGAAAACCCGTTATTGTACGGATAGTATTAAATCGTATTTTAATATTGGTAGTTGAAAATGAGGCTATATAGTCCAAGAAGGTTTACACTTTACAGTAATTAGGCTATCTTTTATAGCAACTAAATAAAAAAAATAGTTTGTAACACAATGATATGAAACATGAAAATATTAAAAGTTGGTTCACAATAAACCGGGAACGGAAACGGCAACGTGAACTAGAACGGAAATACTGTTAAAATAAATGTATTTTTTTTATTATCCAATGTAATAAACCCTATTTCACCATGAGGTATATTAGGGTTATAGTTGGCATCAAAAATACATATTTTATAAGCAATAAACAATAATAAAATTATAATACAAAATTGTGATCAAGGTTTACAATTCACATGAATTATGTACAAAAATGCACCTTAATGAAAGAATGGATCGTTTCATAAAGCCTCAAGACATGTCTCTATATTTATATCTAATGGTAATAGGAAGAAATATATATATATATATATATATATATATATATATATATATATATATAGCTATTAAACATGTTGTTTTAGAAGCAATAAATAGCTATACTAAGAGATGGCTTAAAATTTGCGAATTAAATACATTATTTAGTAACAACAATTGGCAATAATCAGGTATTACAAGAAATGGCCCAAAATTAGAACTCAAATGCCTAATTAAAATAAAAATTACAACCAATAGTGCAATATTATAGTATGCGAAATTGAAGACTTACAGTTTCATTATAGTTGATTAGAACTAATACGTTTTTTTTTTTTTTCGGAATAATTTAACATTTTACAGTTTGACGAATATTCTATTCAAGAAGGACATGAAATACTTATATGATTTAGAGTTGGTAAGTATATTGGTTAACGGTCTGGTAAACGTATAATTTAAAGTGTTCAGTAACAACTCAAGCTCGTATCTTTCACTGCAAAAGACTGGAAAATCATATAATACATGTTTGACATCTTGAGATTCCTCCCCACAAATGCAAGTTGCATCGTCTTTAATATGGAATCTATTTAAGTATTCCCCGAATTTTCCATGCCCAGTCAAAAACTGTGTCAGTGCGAAATTTGGCGTTATTACTTTACATTTATTACGATCATAGACCGTTGGAAACTATAGCTCTTTTGTAAGAATTCCCTTATCACTATTGACCCATCTTTCGTTCCATTCTTGCATACAATGTTCTTTGGCTACTTTTTTTATATAGGATATCAGACATAAATTGTACGACAGTGGCACATCAGAGTTGGCTGCCATCTTTGCCAATTCATCGGCTCTCTCATTTCCAACTATCCCAGTATGCCCTCTGACCCAAGTTATACAAATATGGACGGCACTTTTCATTATTAAAGTTCTTATCTCTGAGGCTATAATGTTAGTGTTATATTTATCATTAATTGATATTACTGCTGACTGAGAGCCACTGTGAACGCAAGCGCTGTAACCAGACTGACTACAACATTTGATTGCTTCTCGCAAAGCTAATAGTTCCGCCTGAAACACCGAGCACTCTGAGGAGAGTCTGAAGATGGCTGAGGTGTGTTCGCTGTCGTTCCTGTAGGCGACAAAGGCACAACCTACTTTGGCATTTTGATTCGACAGTTTATCCAAACGCGATCCATCTGTATAGATCAAACAGTCATGGGAATCTGCATCACAAATTTCTTTGAGACAGGGTATGTTTAAAGATGGATGCGCTGCCTGGAGAGGATTTGCTGGTTCTTCTGCTCGGAGATGTGTCAAAAACTGAGGGATTTTTCGGCCTTGTTTTATATTGCGGATGTTTGCATCAAATTTATCGTGCTATCGAAGGGGAGAGTATGTTACATGGCGATAAAAATCTTCCATAGTCTTCCTGAAGACATTAAGAATCATAGCCAAAACATTGCATTATTTAAGGTAAAACTAAAAAATTACTAAATATCTCACACTTTCTATTCTGTAGATAAATTCTTGGCATTTCACAGTACTGTGTAAATATTTTATTACTATTAAATGGTAAACATATTACTTTGTATAAAATATTATTGTTATTAAGATATTAATTCTGTACATATTTCATATCTGGATTTTATATGTATTGCATTTATATTTAAAAGTAAGAATTGGACATGTTCATTATTCTATGCTATAAAGCAAATGTAAGAATATTATGGAAGGAATAAATCTATCTATCTATCTATCTATCTATCTATCTATCTATCTATCTATCTATCTATCTATCTATCTATCTATCTATCTATCTATCTATCTATCTATCTTGCCTACGTATTTATGTCTCCTTATCTATCTATCTGTCTGTCTGTCTGTCTATCTATCTAGCTACCTCTCTACCTACCTACCTATCTATATACACACGTATATGCGGGGAAGATAGCCTAGAGGTCGTCACTGTGCAGTTTATCCGTCATTTCCTCCACAAATGTGGAACGTCTATGAACTCGTTAGGTTAAGACGAAAGACAACGAACAAAGTTGTGGAGGGCTTCCATTCGAAGTTTGGAAAGTTGACGGCAACACATCACCCTAACATTAGATGCCATTAAGAGTATACAAGTAGAGACTGAACATATAAAAGTGCAAATAAGAGGTGAGCCGTTGTAATAGACACAGAGAGCCTTTATAAAAATGCATAATTTACCAACAAAAACTGAGGAAACTGTAGGCAACTATGCACAATACAAAGAAAATGGGAATGAACTGGAATACCTAAGGACAATAGCGTATCATTTAAAAGAACACGTTATCTCGTTTCAAGGTTTACAACTATGCTAGATTTCCTGTCGGTAGTTTCTTTGCACCTAGTCTGTTTTAGATTTTCGAAAACTTTCCTCCTATCATCACCGACGGAAACATAAATTTGTAGCATTTAAGTAATGAAACTTGGAAGTCACTATTAATTTCAATGCAAAATGAACACAACGAGTGACGTCCTTCATTTAACAGCATGTAAATAAATAACCAATATAGAGTTCGTAATAATGAACTTACCCAAAAGTTTGTGCATTTCATAATTTTTAATATGGGCTTTGTTGAAATGTTGTTTGATATTTAAATGACGAGTAGAAATAAATTGGATGGAACAGAGTAAACAAGCAATTTTTTTGTCTTCAACAACGAAATAATCATAGTCCCATTTCCTTTGGAAGTAGTAGGCCTATTTCTTCACGGGTTTAGATTTTGCCATATTTGAATTCTCTTTAAACTGCAGTACACGTATTGTGTGTTTATTTATTTATCATTTATTTATATATTTTTTTATTTGGTTGGAGTGCGTTACAATGTTGAATGACAGCATTGATATCCGGACTCACTTATCAATGTACAATTATTTATCGTTCTATTTCTAGTAAAACCAGTTAAGACCAGTAATGCAAGTTTTGTAAAAACAGGAATTAAAACTTTATTATGTTATGTTTTATTTAACGACGCTCGCAACTGCAGAGGTTATACCAGCGTCGCCGGATGTGCAGGAATTTTATCCCGCAGGAGTTCTTTTACATGCCAGTAAATCCATTGACATGAGCCTGTCGCATTTAAGCACACTTAAATGCCATCGACCTGGCCCGGGATCGAACCCGCAACCTTGGGCATAGAAAGCCAGCGCTTAAAACTTTATTAATCCACGAAAAATCATAATAAATTCTTCAAATAAATTAATTGGTTTGTTGCCTGCATGCAACATTTCGGACTTATTTCATTTTAGTGGAATACAGAGCATGGAAAGACAAGTCGGGGACTGTACTTAACTTATTTTACACAAAAAATGGACTTAATTGTCTTTACTAGTAATAGGACGATATATACATAGGTAGACCTTCTTATATTATATGCACACATACATTTTAAAATTTATTTTACATGTTTTTTAACTTATTTCCCTCATTCATTTTTCTCTCACTTTCTAAAGGTATGTTCCTAAGGATTTTATTATCTGTTCATTTGTAATTCTTGATAGCGTATTGTATACCTGCCGCCGTGAGAATTAATGTTGATGCAGCCGAGCGTAACTAGAACGCTATGACCGCACTGGTAGAAAAGATGGGTGGGGTAGAAGGGATACGAAGGCAGTCGCTCTGAGGAGCTACAGTTCTGCAGGCCTGGTTTAGATTCTCATATAAAAGGAAACTTGGGAATTACTACATAATTACTAAATGCTGAAAAAGTTTTGAATTGTTTTATGAAATATTAACTAATCTAATTAATAAACATAGAAACAATATCAACATTAAGTACCTACTCTTGTAAATTTAAGGGAAAAAAAAATATATTACGCAAAAGGTTGGTTGCATTACGTAAAAAGAATATCCGAATTAATTCAATAACTACTGGTCAAAAGGAAAACGGTGTGGAGCAACCGAAGAAAAGATGCCTGGAACGATAATTGGAGCTGCGACGAACTTGAATATTCAGTGAGTGACGAAGAAAAAGAAAAAGTGGTGGTGTTGGTGGTGGTGATGATGACGATGACGACTACGACGACGAAGTTGTAGTCAAATGGCTTGTTTCGAGATTCATTACAGTGTGAATAAAAATATGTGGAAAAACTTTTGGGGATGATTGTTGGAGTCAACATAAGTAGACATGTGTTAATATGAAACAGCTAGAAAGTAACGACGTGTTGTTCGCAAGAGGTATAGATTACACTTCTTGCAATCAGCGTATTCCGAATCTCACCGGACCGGTGGACAACAATGACGTCACGCTGCAGCGAATTAGGAACAAAACTGCTGGAAGAATCGATGGCTGTCATGGCGACTGTATAAGTTGTTGTCTGTGCTACGCTAGCAAAATTATGCGAAATTTCCGTACTGCTATCTCGTGCAAAGAAAAGAGAGCATAAACAATTTATTTCTTGAACCGGTAGTAATAACTGGTCCGTTGATATGTTCGCTCATGACCCATTAACGTATTATTTTTACGTTGTGCTCATTACAAACAATACTGCAGAACACAACGCCATGACACAACAGTGCACGATGTCATTCGTCTGCTAATTCCCGCCTTATGCAAGAACCAATTAGATTCACTGAAGGCGGCTGATGGAGACTGCCACCACCTCTGCAAGCCGATGGCACCGGTGCGACACCGGTGGAGCATCAGCGACTCCATCGGTGAAATTGGGAACATCGTGATGCCATCAGATTGCTCAGCGCTGAGATTCGGAATACGCTCAATGCTGTTAATGACTGAGGAACTCACAACATTTCAAAAGATTGGTTTTGTCTTCGTGTTCAGTGAAAAAAATGGCATGAGAAGAGTACCTTACGCGTTGGCTTTACTATGAAAACGACATCTTATTATAAAAAAATCGTAGAATAACATGGCACGAGAAATGATAGCTACACTAAACCGGTATCAAATTCCAGACTTCTGTAATCCATTACCACCCGTTTCACGTGTGAACACTGAGCCACGGCCTCTATTTGAAGCTTTCAGTACAGCAACTAAAAAAAGCGACAGACAGTAATTTTAGTTTTCAGCAGATCGACAATCTTTCAGCGAATCACAATTTCACTTCACTGTATTTTGCTGTGAATTATTAACGTCCATCCGAAATAGAATCACCAAATCGATGATCCCGTAAGTCTGTTTCGCGAAGACCTACAAATCACAATTTTGTTTTCTGTATAATCGTGACGTAAATAAGGAATAAATGTAGGTGCTCACTTATTGGAAAAACTTCATTCGGCGCTTTGAGATACATAGTATGGCCTGCTCACTTTTATCGCACTCCTAATTGATCATCGAACAGTGTTGTTATTTACCGCAACAACGTATTATTCCATTGTCTTCTGACATGAACTTGGAAATAAAATAAATAGCTCTGTAACAAACTACTATATGAACAACATACCTGGTTCATTCATTATTTTCCCAATCTCATTCCATGGCTATGTTCTTTTTCCATATTACTCGTACATTGCTATAATCCTAATTTGATAAATTGTAAAGCTCTTCATACCAACAGCAAACAAAACAAGCTTCGCCCTTGCAATTGATATAATAGAATCATTGAAGTACAAAAATTAATCTTAGTCCGTTAAATTTACTACAAAAACCAATAATTAAAATTCGTTTGAAGAAACGTTTCGATTATCCAACTAAATTAATTTATTCTGAATTTAATGTATTTAATATTGAACAAATTTGTAAGTATACGCTGTTAAAATTTTATCATAAAAATCGTAATAAGTTTGTATTACAGACACACAATTATGACACAAGACGAAATATTAATTCAACATTAGTAGAACCTAAATGTCTCACATCTGCTGGTCTAAAGCATAGCATAAACTTTGGCCCTCGGTTGTACAATGCTTTAACTAAATTACACCCAGAACTTCTAACATGTAACCCACTAACATATAACAAGAAAATTAGAAACGTGTTAATATATTCAATTTGATTAAATAAATTTATAGCATATGTCTATGAATTAATCAACCTATATTATATTTGTATTCTATAATTTTGAAATATATATTAGTCCTACTTTTCACGTGCGATATTATTCTTCTCTAGTGTTAATATTATATTATATAATTCCATTGCCGCTGTAATTATATTTTAGTTCCTATTTTATTTTACTTATTTATTTTTATTATTATTATTATTTTTTATCTTAATATTAAATCTGAACTGCGACCGAGCACGAGCGCTGCTCATTCGGTCTCAAATTTTGTTAATACTACTGTATCTTCTTTTTATATTGCTTGTATTATTTTATTTCTATTTCTCTTGTTTGTTTTGTAATTATATTCTTTATTCTGTATATTTAAATTTAAATAAAATAAATAAATAAAATTCATTTAGAAAGGCCTCTAGTCTATTTTTAAGGACGCCATTGTATTCGTCATACTTGGATACATCTTAGAAATTATATTATTTCATGGATTCATTAAGTTGTACAGAAACTGAACACTTTTCAAAGTACCGGTACATTTGAAAATGTCCCATTCCTGAAATAAGGCCATTTTATGGAGATTTGATTGGTGTTGTGATTTCGGACTAGAGTCCTTTGTAAAATGACTGATTCAATTGTCGGGACATTCTTTACTTTCATCATGCACTGTACGGCAATCCGTTTGGAATTTAGAATTCGGTTTGCGGGCACAGATGATAAGGCCCAGCGGGCGATGCTCCATTTAAAACAGTGCAAAGAATAAAAACCCGAACGCGCCGAACGAATCCCTTCCGGGCGCCTACCTTAAACAATTCCGTTCATTTCAAGAAAGAACAGAGCTGAAAGTGGAGGAATCATTTACCTCCTGTTAGCTGCGTTGTTTTTCTTTTCCCTGTTGCAATACACAACACAGATACAATTTAAACAATTAGACCCAAATTTGAATTTACTAGATGTACTGAATTCACAAGGGTGGACAAAATTATAAATGAAATATCAACAAAAGAACTGAACATAAACACATCAGGGCAAGGGTATGACATTTTCTGATGTACAAGAATTATTTACGCAGGAAGTTTTCAATGTTTTTTTTTTTTATTTTACTAACTAGCCGTACCCGTGCGCTCCGTTGCACCCGTTAGAAATAAATATAAAGTAATTACATAATTAAAATAGGACATTTGATCTAGGAAACATTCGTGTTTGATATAAGGATAAATCGTTTATTATGTTACTTAATTTAAATTATATTTGCATAATTAAAATGCGATCATTTTGATCCAGAGACCACTCATTTGGTCATAAAATTATTTTAGGAAATACAGGAAACGAATGTACAGAATAGCCTATCAAGTTTTCTGTGCATAAGAAGCTATTTTAATCTTACCTGTCCTAGATTCACTCAGAGGTTACTGTAATAACATTATAGCATTATGTCCATCTAGAGAAACTACACTTTCCAATGGTGAATTAATAATTAATTATACAAATCGGTTAATTTAGCTTCCGATATTACTTCATACAAACACAGAAACATTATCTGTAGGCTATCTTTCATAGCTTTCGATTGTTGCTGTCCAAGGCCCCTTATAGACGAAGTAATTTGTTTTTTAATTCATTACACGGCATTAGATGGCAGTTATTTTAATTTTAAAACTCATTTATCTCATTAAATATCAGTCCAATCAAAATTTTTCAAGGAATAAAACTTATCGGAAATGATTTTCAAAGAAACGTTTGTTATGTAACATATTTCACAAAAATCAATAATAAGCGAGATATTTCGATTTATTTAATTCAGGCCCCCTTATAACCCCCCTTTTAAATAATGTATTTTGAATGCCATATAGCCTAAACTCTAAGGTACAACGAACTTAATTTATATTCCAATTTTCATCGAAATCCGTTCAACCATTATCGCGTGAAAAGGTAACAAACATACAGACAGACAGACAGACAGACAAACAAAAATTTCAAAAAAGCTATTTTCGGTTTCAGGGTAATTAATTATATATGTTAGGACCAATTATTTTTGGGAAATCGAAAATTACCAGAAAAATTTCGGCTACAGATTTATTACTAGTATAGATTACTATTTTACTAATTACAGTAATCTTTCAGTTGTTACACTTAACAACACGCTAATCTCTTATTCATCTGTCGTAAAAAATCTTGACTTCTTTTTTGATAATAATCTAACTTGGAATTTTCAAGTTATAGAAACGATAAAAAAAATCTGTTCCTCCATTCACTGTTTGAGACGCTTGAGAAACTTCTTGCCCCAGCAACTAAAACTTACCCTAGTACAAACCCTAGTAATGCCGCACTTCGATTATTGTGACGTTTTGTTAAGTGACCTAAGTTCTGAACTGTCAGTCAAATTACAGCGAGCTCAGAATATGTGCGTCAGATACGTGTGCAACATCCGACGATATGATCACATATCACCGTCCTTCGCAAGTCTCTCGTGGCTCCGACTTAAAGAACGCAGAACTTTACACTCTTTGTCTTTACTCTTTCGAATTCTGCACACCTCAACACCAAATTACCTTTCGTCTCGTTTCTCTTATCTATACTCTAACCACGACGTAAATACCAGATCACTTATCTCTGGCACGCTAAGTATACCTCTTCATAGAACATCTTGTTATTCATCATCTTTTACAGTATCCACCTCGCGTCAATGGAATTCCTTGTCACAAAGCATTAGGGGCTGCAAGACAATAAACACCTTTAAAAACAGCTTAAAAGATAACCTTCTTAGCATTTCACTCCAATCATACTGATTTAAACTATCACTGACTACATTGTTACTTCTTTCTTTAGACATCATCCTGATAGTGCTGTATTTTCAAAATTGTCTCATAATAATCTCTTTCTATTATCTAACATTATTTGAAATATAATAACATTCCATGTATTTTAGCTTAATTCTGCTACACAGTTTATTTCAGTGTTTAATTAATAGTTAATAGTATTTTGTTGTTTAATTCGTAAATAACTCTTGCAGACATGTAACTCTCATCTAAATCAAATTGTTGAATTCTTTGTAAGTTCATGCATATCTATATATATAGTTTGAACTGGTAATGGAAATTACGGGAAAACGGCTGAACGGATTTTAATGAGTGACCCCTCATTTTCATGCCTGGCATCCAAAGTTTTTCGGAAAAGTAGTAGTTTTCAGTGAAATGTCAATTTTCCTACATAATTTTCCTATTTTACAAAATCCATCTGTTGTCAGTTTTGAGAACTAATTTTATTCAATCACGGCCGACTTGATTGAATTTCAGAACAAAACACACACTACAATAAACAATAGGCTATTACACGAAGGCCATGACCTGCAGGATTGCCGACATATTTAGAGCTCAAATCAATTTGTTATTAAAAACTGATTCTGCAGTGTATAATTTTCTGAGTACAGCTGTGTATTGGATAATCAAATCTACGAAACTTGAGGTGGTTTGATGACATTATTACCATTAGAAATTAAATATTATTATAGTTAATATTATGATGCATCTATTTTTTCATTAATTGTACATAATATTGATGCTATATTAATGACATGAAAGTTAAACGTTTTGTGGTTATGTAAGTAAATGTAGAGAATATCTTGATTTAGATCTTCATTTCTGTAATATACTGAGTGGCTGCTATATATAAATACAAAACTTAAGTAAGATAATAATATTGGGTTTTTTCATATACTTAATGGCGGTGTACTGTAGATATTGATATGTGTCATTGTCTTCAGTATTGGCTCGACAGAGCGCAAAAATTACAGTTCCTAAGGAAAGTTCAAAAGGTATTACTTACTGATAAAATAAGAGGCCTAGAAAATTTTGTAGTCTCCAGATCATTTCAGCAGGCTCTCTTAGTAGGATAAAATGTTTTTACGCTCTACATTTCAAGTTCTACATGCAGCAGCTATACGAAAATGCTATTGTTCGAAAGCTTAGCAAACCTGACTTTTTTTTTTAACTTTTGCCTACAATCCACAATGACCTGAAATAGCTACTGCTATCGTCCTGACATTGATATTTGCGTTTTCGCGTTGAAACTCAAAAACTGAAGTTGGATTCAAGAAAAAGTATTTAGCCTAAAAAAATCCATTCAGAGGGAGTATGTTTCATTATTATGGAAGCAAATAACTATCAAAAAGGCAAGTAGGCTATTCTTCATTGAAAATAAATCTGAAAAATGTTTATTTGAACGTCTAACGAACTTAGTTTGCAGCAGTATTTGCTGCACAAGCCACTAGTGTACAGTATATATACTTTTTGCTGGTTGAGTGGAAGAGAAGGCCTTACGGCCTTAACTCTGCCAGCTAAAATAAATTATTATTATTATTATTATTATTATTATTATTATTATTATTATTATTATTATTATTCATAATGGCGAGTACTTGACGTCATTCACCCATATGAAACCAGTTACAGTATGTAGACCAATTTGCCGTCAGAGTCGTTGCCCAGAACTAGGCTGGTCTACAATAAACCCGCGTTGAAATGTGATAATACGATGATGGACATTTGTTGGGATGGCACAGGGGAGCCGGAGTTCCCGGAGAAAAGCCCTGTGTTACCTGGATCATAGGCTTGCCCAACGCAAGTTACAAATCGGGGATGCACCAACGATCGAATTCGGGTCCACAGGATTATATGTCACTAGACACCGTGGCGGCATACAGTCTTCTATTGCCCTCCATATATGAATAATTCGTCTGCCATTTGTTAATATATTATTTCTTTCTTATTTTTCTCACATATGCATTAAATTTCTCTAATATGTCTAAGAGTAGCCAAATGTATTTCTACCCATTTTTTTTGTTTCTATTTCATATAATACAATGGAAGTAATAACAAAATTTGACAGCAGAAGCTATCACGACTTCCTAAATAATATAAATCAAGGTGATTCGAAACCAAAGATTACTAAAATGTTACTTTCGTCCACTGGTCCGTGCTTCAACGCGATTATCTAGTTCTGGAAACAGAATTAAGGTCCTGATCGCCATCGGAACGGTGACAGTACAACCACGATCGCGATTAGATCGATAATCGCGATTAGTCACTGTATGTAGTCTTACGGTCGGCCGGGATTGGTTTGCACGCCCGAAAAAAAAGGCAGCCTGGTGACTGCGATAGCACAACGAAGGACACCAAGCTCAATTTCTTTGATCTTTTTATCGGATTATGTAACTCGTTCTATCAATTGTAAGGTTATTAAGCGTGGACGCTATTAGTGACATCGTTATAAAACTAAGGTCGCCGCTAGATAGCAGGATAATCTCCTCGTATCCAAGGTCTGATGAAACATTTCAATTCTTATAATTTCTAAATTTCCCCACCAAAAAATAATTTGCCCAGGATAAATAACTGTGCAAAGTTTTATTCCATTATTCCGATTGTACAGACCTAAATATCAATTCTTTTAACCCTCGACACTTTCCTGGGGTCGTTTTTGATCCTACACAACATTTTGTCGTTAATATCTACAGCCATACACTGCGAAACGTTCCTATAACCTAGATATGCTATTCTAAGTTATTTTAGTTTCCTTTAAAATTATTATTATGATTATTATTTCATAATTATATGTTCTGAAAAAGATGTGAATAAGAAAATTATCAAATTTACACAAATTCTATGAATAATAAACAATACATTAAAATCTAAATTAGTACAAAAATCTACTAGAATAAAAATATATAATGCACTAGCATTAACCTCCCTTTTATACGGAAGCGAGATTTGGACATTAAAGAAAAAAAGACATGAACAGAATCAAAGCAACGGAAATGAAATTTTTCAGGACAGCAGGATATACTCTTTTAGACCGAAAAAGGAATGAAGAAATTTTAGAACAATTAGAAGTAGAGTCAGTAGAAGAAAAAACCAGCAGATACAAATTCAATTGGCTAGATAATGTAAGAAGAATGGAAAATTCAAGAATCCCAAAAATTATGATGCAGTATAAACCTAGAGGACATCGTCGACCAGGAAGACCTTGTAGAAGACTGCTAGATGGGGCCGAAACAGGTCTACAGAGGCCTAATTCCTGAAGGATGATGATGATGATGATGAATTATATATTCAGTTTTATTCTTTCATATTTATTCCATGGGGTCGTGGATGGCCCCAGCAATAAAACACGTCTTTATTTTGTAGTTGGATTTATTTTGAATTTAAACTTTTACTTAATTTATTACATTTATTGACAAAAATAAACCCATTCTCATATTACTTCAACTGAAATATACTCAATGTCATTGTTATAGCATAATTATTGGAATACAAATACTGTATTCAGTTACAAACAGAGAGTTGATAACAAAGCAACACACAATTTCACTCATCTCGAAGAGGGATACAGTCTCGAGCAGGCGCTACAGGATATCACCAACAGTGTTCACGATAAAAGTAGGCTCACAGGCTATGGGTAAATGGTTGTAGGTTCAAGAATAATGAGATGAGATTTAATTAATTAACTGTCTAAATATAATAATTACCACTAGACGTACCCGTGCGCTCCGCTGCACCCGTTAGAAATAAATATAAAGTAATTACATAATTAAAATAGGACGTTTGATCCAGGGAACATTCGTGTTTGATAGAAGGATAAATCGTTTAATATGTTACTTAATTGAAATTGTATTTAAAATATTAAAATGCGATCATTTTGATCCAGTGACCACTCATTTGGTGCAATGACAATTCCTTTAACATGTTTCTTAATTGTTATTACCAATTATTTTTGGAAAAGCGAAAATTAACAGAAAAATTTTGGCTACAGATTTATTATTATGTTTATATTATATTATATTATATTATATTATATTATATTATATTATATTATATTATATTATATTATATTATATTATATTATATTATGAAAAAGTGTGTTGATAACGGATGTACTCGAATTAGAAAGTTTTTAATTTGTTGTGGGAGCTCTTGAATCTCAGAAGGAACAAGTTTTACAACAGCGCAACATAATCTGCTTGGCTCATTACCCAATTTTTTTGCATTGCATTTATTGCATATGTATTTTATGTATTTTAACACGATTCAATTGAACATAGTTAAAATTTGAATTATAAAATAATGGATTGCTAAGCTAACGTACTATTACTCCATACTAAATCAATACACTCTTGTTGTTCGTTAATTCTCTGAGATAAAAATGAATATGTTCATAAACTTTATTATAAGAAATACAGGAAATGAATATACAGAATAACCTATCAAGTTTTCTGTGCATAAGAAGCTATTTTAATCTTACCTGTCCTCAATTCACTCCGACGTTACTGTAATAACATTATAGCATTATGTCCATCCAGAGAAACTACACTTTCCAATGATGAAATAATAATTAATTATACAAATCGGTTAATTTAGCTTCCGATATTTTACTTCATACAAACACAGAAACATTGTCTGTAGACTATGCTTCATAGCTTTCGATTGTTGTGTCCAAGGCCCCTTATAGACGAAGTCATTTGTTTTTTATTTCAATACACCGCCTTAGATGGCAGTTATTTTAATTTTAAAACTCATTTATCTCATTAAATATCAGTCCTATCAAAATTTTTCAGAGAATAAAACTTATCAGACATCATTTTTAAAGAAACGTTTGTTATGTAACATTTTTCATAAAAATCAATAATAAGCGAGATATTTCGATTTATTTAATTCAGGCCCCCTTATAACCCCCCTTTTAAATAACGTATTTTGAATGCCATATAGCCTATAATCTAAGTTACAACGAACTTAATTTATATTCCAATTTTCATCGAAATCCGTTCAGCCATTATCGCGTGAAAAGGTAAGAAACATACAGACACGTAGAGTCGGGCAAACAGCCTCTTACTCCCGCTCGTTCTCGTAGGCGAGACTAGCTGGCCGATAATGCCAGTTCCGAGAATCGTATTCTCGAGATTGGCACTCTCGGGAACGAGGAATACCGGGTCCCGGCCTGTTATCGCACGGCCGACTTATCGTTATGAAATGCGTACACTGACTGCCGGCTTAATTGCCGCTCATCACTGCAATTCGTGACTCTTTCTGAAATATTAATGTTCATAAAGTAATTTAAGAAGGCACAGCAGTGTGGTATGCAATAAATAATACAGCACATTATGATTGTCGACATTCTTACAGAAGTCACACTATTTTAATGAACTATTTATTGCCTTTCCGGAGAAGCAAAATAATGCAGCACTCTCAGCCGTTACCTAATCCTAAGCTAGTCTAAAACAATAACAAGTTATGGTTGGAGCTATGATATATTTTCTCGCTATCAGCATTTTGTTGACATTCCATATTTCATCATTCGATAGTGTTTTGTATACGCTATAGTAATGGATATCACACGACTGTATTATTATATTGCGCGTTCACATCTGGATGTTTCGTTGTAATGCAAGGGCATCTTCATCAGCATGGGTAATTATTGCGCTGTGTAAGGACGAAATAAAATAATGCTTATTTATATTATTATAAAGGAGCAAAGGCTCTGACAAAAGATATTTTTGTTTTCCAACTGATAAAATGCTGAATGTGAAATGGAAACACTTTTGCAAGGGGAAGGACAGATTTACGAAATAGAGTAGATCCTTTCACAAATTGATCATACTTACTTACAAATGCGTTTTAAGGAACCCGGAGGTTCATTGCCGCTCTCACATAAGCCCGCCATCGGTATCTATCCTGAGTAAGATTAATTCAGTCTCTACCATCAAATCCATTTTTATATTAGCTTCCCATCTACGTCTCTGCCTCTCCAAACGTCCTTTCCCTCCGGCCATCCAACTAACACTCTATATCCATTTCTGGATTCGCCCATACATGCTAGATGTTCTGCCCATTTCAAACCTCTGAATTTAATATTCCTAATTATGTCAGGTGAAGAGTACAATGCGTGCAGTTCTACGTTGTGCAACTTCCTCCATTCTCCATCCCTCTTAGCCCCAAATATCTTCCTAAGAATCTTATTCTCGAACACCCTTAACCTCTGTTCCTCAAAGTGAGAGTCCAAATTTCACAACCATACAGAACAATCGGTAATATAACTGTTTTATAAATTCTAACTTTCAAGTTTTTTGAGAGCAGGCTGGATGACAAAAGCTTCTCAACCGAATAATAACAGGCATTTCCCCCCCCCCATATTTATTCTGCGTTTCTTCCTGAGTGTCATTTATATTTGCTTTATCATAACAACAGAGAATAAAAGACTGTTATTATTATTATTATTATTATTATTATTATTATTATTAAATTACCTAGTTACTTTACAACGCTTTATAGCTATATAGCGTCTGAATGAGATGATAATGCCAGCGAAATGAGTCCAGGGTCCAGCGCCGAAAGTTACTCAGCATTTGCTCTCAATGGGTTGAGGCGAGAAACCTCAGCCAGGTAAAGGCTGGTTCACAATAAACCGGGAACGGAAACGACAACGAGAAATAATGTTAAAATAAATATAATAAAATGTGAACATTCACAATTAACGAGAAGATTGCCGGAGCCCGGAAACGGGAACGTGAAAGTTAATTGTGAATGCTCACATTTAAATGTATTTATTTTAACAATATTTCCGTTATCGTTGTCGTTTCCGTTCTCTGTTTATTGTGAACCAGTCTTAACTTGTCCCAACCAAGATTCGAACCGGAAGCCGATCGTTTCACAGTCAGGTGTGCTAACCGTTACTCTACAGCGATTATTATTATTATCATTATATCATTATTATTATTAGTACTGTTATCATCATCATCATCATCATTATCGTAATCATTAGGATGATTAAGATTATGATTATCAGGATTATTATGATGGTTATTATTTATTACTGTCTTGTAAGTTTATCATTAGGTACAAGTATTAGAAATCTGATTAATTCTTAATTTGTTATTCTCGTTCCTATAACATATAGGATAATTATTATAAACCATATAGGCCTATATAATTTTATATTGTAACATGGCTAGAATACAATAATGATTGTTCTGTAACAATAATTTATAACGTGCACACCAATAGAAAGTGTAGTTTTCTATAGTATAGACTGGTTCACAATAAACCGGGAACGGAAACGAGAACGGAAATAATGTTAAAATAAATGTATAGTATTTAAATGTGAGCATTCAGAATAGTTAATTGTGAATGCTTATCTTTAAATACATTTATTTTAACAATATTTCCGCTCTAGTTCTCGTTGCCGTTTCCGTTCTCGGTTTATTGTGAACCAGGTTTTAATATTTTCATGTTTCATGTCATTGTGTTACAAACTATTTTTTTATTTAGTTGTTATGAAAGATAGCTTAATTACTGTAAAGTGTAAACCATCTTGGACTATACGAGTATAGCCTCATTTTCAACTACCTGTATTAAAATACCATTTAATACCATCCGTACAATAACGAGTTGTCAAGCGTTGAAGGGTTCCGTACAAATTTTACGGAACAAACGTTTGAATCATGAGTCCCGCGCTAACAGGTTAACTCGCCGTTATTCGAGAACCAGTAAAAATTTTGAGTTGCCATCACTTTTAAAAGTAATTTCCATCCTTTCTCAACATTTCTCTCGCTTTGAACCCCCATCTAACGTGAAAAACAAAAAAGTTTGCCGCTTACCAGCGGTGAAGTCTGAACAGATCAATCTCCATCGAAGTTAATATATATATTTTTTTTCACTTTCCAAAAAAGATTTTCAGTTCGATTTGTTTTTCTATACTTTTCTTAGACATTGAGCTATCAATCCAAAAAATTACAGCGCGATTGATTAAGTATTATAGGAGCTACGACATGATATATATTTAAAGAACCGGGAAGTGTATAAGCCAATGCTTCCTATAGAAGCATGGCCCGAGCGATACTGCTTTCTTATCATTACTACAGTCCCGCATAGACGTCCGAGACTGTCGGGAATGACCTAGTATCGGTAATCTCGGGACCAAGAGAATCTCGTGTTCTCTATCAATGAGTCATTTGGCTACGTTAGGTACTCGCGCACTGGGCGAGACTGCGGTGATTACGCAACCGAGAACGGGCGATAATATGAGGCAGTCTGCCCGATTCTAACAGACAGACAGACAGACAGACATACAAACAAAAATTTAAAAAAAGCTATTTTCGGTTTCAGGGTGGTTAATTATATATGTTAGGACCAATTATTTTTGTAAAATCGAAAATTACCAGAAAAATTTCGGCTACAGATTTATTATTAGTATAGATTTGATCCAATAACACTTTACGTTTTGCATTTTACTTCAAGCAAAGTGAAAGCGTTCTCTGATAACTGAAGAAATAGAAACACAGATATAGAATAAATAGTCCGCCATTAAACTAATTACATTAATTAATTCTTTAAACATAATGAGTGACTCCAGGTGCAATAAAACTTTGAATTTGCTTATATGTATATAAAAAATGTATAAACGTATAAAATTCCGTCCACACCTGTGGAGTAACGGCTAGTGCTTCTGGCGAAACCAGATGGCCCCGGTTCGAATTCCGGTCGAGGCAAGTTTCCTGGTTGAGATTTTTCCGGGGTTTTCCCACAACCCATTATGAGCAAATGCTGGATAACTATCGGTGCTGGACCCCAGACTCATTTCACCTGAATCACGTGCTGAATCCGGTGTGGTTTAGTGGATAAAGCGTAAGCACTTAGAGCTGAAAACCGAGGTTCGAATCCCGGTGCCGGAGAGAACTTTTCTCCATTCTATTCATTCTTCACCATATGGTAATGCAGAATTCCTGCACGGAATTATCATACGTACTTCGGTTCATCACAGTAATACCACAGTCTACTATATACAGTCGCGAAGCTTGAGTTTTGAGGGTGCTAGAAACAATAGACTGTGACGGTAATATTTTGCAGTGCCTGTAATGAGGCGATATTAGCGATCCTAGTGGTGAGCAACTATCTAATGTTTGCATATTTACTACGTATTGAGCTTCGCGACTGTATATACTAGATTGTGATAATACAGTGTTACTATAAATGATCTTTCCGATTACAAACTTGAATAACTATCGTTAAATAAATATAAATTATAAAGGTAAAGGTATCTCCGTAATACGCCATGAAGGCACTTGGGGGGCATGGAGGTAGAGCTCCATGCTTTCCATGACCTCGGCACTAGAATGAGATGGTGTGGTCGGCACCACGCTCTGACAGCCTTTTACCCCCGGGAAAGACCCGGTACTCAATTTTATAGGAGGCTGAGTGAACCTCGGGGCAGTTCTGAAAGTTTGGTAACGAGAAAAAATATGTATAAGTATAAAAAATAAATAGACAATTCTATTACTCAATTTTATCATCAGGCACTTGCGGAGCTATGAAACTATAAAAAAATCTGCATTCATTAATTCATTCCTATGTAATCTTATTTATGGGTAAGATATAGTTTTTTCTATTTAACTTTTAAGGCCCAAATTTACAAACCAAAATAAATATCTGAAAATTTCAATATCATCTAATCTCAATGAAAGAAATTACTGATTACAATATCACTGAAATCACCATAAGAACCTCAGAAGCCCACATCCTGCAATTCTATTGCCCATAATGGTTTGCTCAATAGTCCCGTCTTCAAAGTGGCGTTAACTATTAATATTATACACAAAACGTCAAAATGTCGATGCCTGTTCAATATTATTATTATCCGCAACCAACTTCCATTTTATGGGGAATCCAGAGATTCCCTAGATTAAGCTTTTGATTAAATAAAGTTATGTCAAATTCCTTTGAGGTAATATTAAACACGAAAAATGATCGTTGCAAATCATTTTCAGTTTTAGTAAATAAAACAGCATCATCACCATCACGAAAAGAGGACTCCTTTTTCCCCATGGAGCACCATTCCACTTTCCGTGATCGCAAAATGACAACCAAAGACAGCCTACATAGAAAAAATCGAATAATTTTGGAGCACTGTGAAACAAAGGTGATGCCCTGTTCCACGTGTGCGTTTTTTTTTATCTGTATTCAAGGTTGGGTCATATCACCAAAAAATACTACAAAAGAACAAAATGTTACGTAGTCAATGCTATTATCACAGGGTGATAATTTTCATTGTTCCATAATTTACAAAACGGAGGACGAATACATTGTATTGTTATCTGCTTTTGATTAAGCACGTTACAATTCCGTCTTTAGGAAACCTCAAGGTAACCGAACTGATACTACAGTCACGAAAAACAGGACCATAGCGTCCTCAAAATTAAACAATATGTCGCTCAAATGGACTGGATTTAGGAAAAAAATAAATGTTACTTTATTTGCCATTCCACCAGAGTTTCAGAACTTTGTCGTTCAAATATCCCCCTGTTCTTACACACGCTCCTCAAGGTGAGACTCCACACAAATTCATGAAAGTGTTCCAAAAAATTTGTATTAGCTATTTCACTTCTTTCACATCGAAAATGGATTTTGTTCAATTCTAATTACAAACATGTTATTTTTTTAATTAGTCTGTAAGACGGCCTGGCATTTAAAGAGCAGTCAAAAGCATATTTTCATCAAAAAATTCTTTTTTTATAAATTTCTGATTGCAATTCCAATAACTTCTTGATCTAAAGTTGGCTCCCTGAAGTCGCTGATGCATATAATAATAATAATAATAATAATAATAATAATAATAATAATAATAATAATAATAATAATGATGATGATGATTTACTTTAGCTGGCAGAGTTAAGGCCGTATATATACATATGCATGAACTTACGAAGAATTCAACAATTTGATTTAGATGAGAGTTACATGTCTACAAGAGTTATTTACGAATTAAACAACAAAATATTATGAACTATTAATTAAACACTGAAATAAACTGTGTAGCAGAATTAAGCTAAAATACATGGAATGTTATTATATTTCAAATAATATTAGATAATAGAAAGAGATTACTATGAGACAATTTTGAAAATACAGCACTATCAGGATGATGTCTAAAGAAAGAAGTAACAATGTAGTCAGTGATAGTTTAAACCAGTATGATTGGAGTGAAATGCTAAGAAGGTTATCTTTTAAGCTGTTTTTAAAGGTGTTTATTGTCTTGCAGCCCCTAATGCTTTGTGACAAGGAATTCCATTGACGCGAGGTGGATACTGTAAAAGATGATGAATAACAAGATGTTCTATGAAGAGGTATACTTAGCGTGCCACAGATAAGTGATCTGGTATTTACGTCGTGGTTAGAATATAGATAAGAGAAACGAGACGAAAGGTAATTTGGTGTTGAGGTGTGCAGAATTCGAAAGAGTAAAGACAAAGAGTGTAAAGTTCTGCGTTCTTTAAGTCGGAGCCACGAAAGACTTGCGAAGGAGGGTGATATGTGATCATATCGTCGGATGTTGCACACGTAACTTGACTGACAGAGGGGTGATAATTTTAACTCATATAAATATTCATTTTACTTTCAAATCAATTTTTCCGTAAGTTTATTTTTCATAATTCAACACCAATTTTTTATGCCAAATATTAATCAATCGGGATGAAATTATTACTGCAAGTGTTTATCAGAGAACTGCATGTCTCTATGCATTCATTTTGTGAGAAAAGGTACTAGCATCTTTTATTAATATTTTGTCATGGATTATAGAAAAAAAGAGATATTTCATAAGACGAAAGCATAGAAATGCTTCTCTGTGTCTTGTGAATGTAACCGCAGAAAATGACGCTCAAAAATTGACATGCTGTACTAAAAACGTGGGATTGAAAATATTTCTAAAAATAAACAAAAAAAAAAAAAAAAGCCAAAAACATTTGTAAGTTCAAAACTTGGATTTTGTTAGTCCTTTACATAGTAGTAAACATGGTCTCGAAATCTAGTTGATAAATCATTATTAAGAAAAAAGTTGTCATTGTTAGTGGAGTGTCCTCTTAAAGGAAAGATAAATGTATCTTAAAGACATCACATAGCCCAACTTTTTCACAGTTCAGTTCCCTTTTCAGCCAGTATTCTAACGACGTTATATCAACTGCGAAATCATGTAGCATGATTGGAACTGGTGATGGCGGGATGGTTCTCGCATTTAGCGACATGAAGCTGACACTTGGCATACACCGTGTCCCAAAAGTCATGGTGGGGTTTCAGAGGAATTTATTTGTTTAATGAACAGAGGCAGAAATGTAATATTTGTCCCAGATGAGAATAAAGATCTCAAAGTTTTCGTCTGTAAGTTTGAGACACTGAGAGAATAACGATGGAACAAATGCAATAATATTTATTGTTACAATTAATAATTATAGGCCTATAAGATCGATGTCAAAAGAAAGCGTAATGTGTTTTGTGGCTGGAAAAATTTGAATCTGTGACTCGTGTACGAAGTGAATTTCGTCGCGTATTTAACGAAGAACCACCACAAGAGAATAACATTCGTCGTTACGATACAGGTAAAACAAACTGGAAGCCTATTGGAGAAAAAGCGTACTTGGAAGACCTTCCAAAAAATGATCAAAAAGGAAGAGGATTTGTCCTAAGTCCAAAGGAGATAAATAAGTTCAAATGTGTCATGTTCGGCGATCAAGAAACCACATGTTTTCGATGTTAAAATCGTGCAGTCTCGGTGCAAAGAATGTTTCAAGCACAGCAACATACTGCTCGACAATCGATGGAAGCCGTTCGCAAATTGTTTGCAAGGCGCGTCATGTCACGTAACGGTGACATTCCATGGCCTGCGAGATCCCCCGATGTCAGTGTTTGCGATTTCTTCCTGTGGGGACATTTCTACAGTGCTCGGGAAAAGTGACACAAGTCAGTTTCCACAAACATTTTTGATAATTTATTGACAACTTGCGGAACATCTGCTCGCTTGGAAAAAAAAAATACATAAGTATTTCTCCCATTACAATAATTCATACAGAAAAAAAATCAAATCGACATAAACCAGTGTAAATTGTCAATAAATTATGAAAAAAGGTTTGTGGAAACTGACTTATGTCACTTTTCCAAAGCACTGCAGATTTAAAAGCAATGTGTACAGCACACGTATTGCAAGCATCGCTGAACTAAACCATAGGATTGAAAACGAAATCACTGGCATTTCTCGATCGAGACATGACACACCGAGCATTCCAGAGTTTCCACACCAGGCTATCAGAGTGTGTACGCCGAAATGGAGCACATCTTTCCGGCGACGTCATTTTCATGCGCACTTCCATCAATAAATAATGTTTGCACTGTGTTTATTCGTGACATTTACGTTAATTCAGAATTTCCTGTTTTTCTGCGCCACTCTGTATTATGGACAGATGAGTTGAGACTACAGACAGCATAATGTTTTTATTTACATCGCTACTGAATCACACTGGATATTATTATGAACAGATGACGAGCTGACACTACAGAGAACTATGCTTAATCTCAAATCAATACAATCTACAAATTTCTACTTTCTTACAAATGGCTTTAGAGAATCTGGAGGTTCATTTCCGAACTCATATAAGCCCGCCATCGATCCCTATCTCGAGCAACATTTCAGTCCCTATTATCATACTCCACATCCCTCAAATCCGTTCTAATATTATACTCCCATTTACATCTCCGCCTCCCTAAAGATCTTTTTCCTCAGGTCCTCCAAATAACACTATATGCATTTCTGGATTCACCCATACGTGCTACATGCCCTGCCCATCTCAAACGTCTGGATTTAATGTTCCTAATAATGTTTGGTGAAGAATGCAATGAGTGTTGTTCTGGGTGTGTGTAACTTTCTCCATTCTCCTGTAACTTCCTCCCTCCTAGCACTCTATTCTCGAACTTCCTTAACCTCTGTTTCTCTCTCAAAGTGACAATCCAAGCTTCACAATATACCGAAGAACCGGTAATATAACTGTTTTATGAATTCTAACTTCGGGTTTTTTAAAGCAGACTAGATGACAAAAGCTTCTCGACCGAATTATAGCAAGCATTACCCATATTTATTCCGCATTTAATTTCCTCTCGAGTGTCATTTATATTTGAATTTTTTAACCTCTTAAAAGGATCAATCTCCAATTTTTATATTTCCATTTCTTACTATATTCTAGTCACGAGACATATTCATATACGTTGCTTTTTGTGGGAATTACTTCCAAACCCATCTCATTATTTGCTGAAGTAAAATTTCCCCACATCAACACGAAACTGGGGAGCTAATCATTTATAATAGCCTATGATAAGTATTACAAATAATCGAATTACGAACTAAGTTGATCCCTTCGGTTTACCTCGGTTGCACTCTCTTCCCAAATATATAGAAAATGAAATGGTCACATTCCAACGACACTTTGGCACAATGAAAACAATGTTAATCACGAAAGTGAGGCTAGAAACCGAGTTAAAATTTCACAAAATACTGGCAATTCCAACACCTGTGGATCAGAGTCGTAGACATTCGCGAATAAAATAAAATAAGACGCAGAGATAAGGTTAATTAGGCCTCTGACAAGACAGAGGCTATCGGACCATAACAAATATTATTACGGTACATTGAAAATCGTAATTACTGTCGACATAGTAAACACGTACGGAAGCAATTGAGTAATCACCTCAGAAGAATGGCCGCAGATGGGACTCCACCAAATCTCTTAAATTAACGGACCGACAGAAGCATGGCCCAGAAAAGACGGGAGGAGAAATTTCTTAATCACTCCTTAGATAAAACTGGCCGAGAGCTCTAATCCACAAATCTATTGATGGTAATTAAATGATCCATTCATCCATAGTTTTCTGCCCAGAGGTACGTCTTTCACTGCAAACCCAGCATTCTCTAATCTTTCCTACTTTCTACCTTCATCTTCATCTCCGCATATGATCCATATATCTTAATGTCGTCTATCGTCTGATATCTTCTTCTGCCCCGAACTCTTCTCCCATTCACCATTCCTTCCCGTGCATCATTCAGTAGCCTAGGCAGTTTCATCTCAGCTAGTGACCCAACCAATTCCTTTTCCTCTTCCTAATCAGGATATCGAAGTGTGCTAGCTTTATTAACCTAATTCAAGTACATATATCAGACTAAATATCCTCAAACAGGATGTCCCAAAGCGCGTAAGTAGGCTACTGTGTAATTTCATCATTATCCTTTTACTCATTATAACGATATACAATTCTTTGCACCTGACGATCTACGGCTACATGAATTTTTCCTTCTCATCGTTGGATAATTTGGTAATTTACACTTTCAATTTAAAACCTATTGATTTGTAACGCTATAGCGACAACAAGACTGTATTTTTAAATGACAATGTTGTATGAGTTCTAAGAATATTCTAACCATAACGTATAGGCTTGTCGTTATTTTCGTAACTAACGAATGGAACAAGCAGAAATGTGGGACAAACGTGTCTCGCTTTGGTCCTAGTCGCTTGGTACGAAAACTGTTTGTGACAAAATAACTCCTGGGATGTCAGTGACCTGGGACGAACCAGCGAGCACAGAAGACAGAGAAGACACTAACATCTTAATGCCATTGGACGGGGTGAGCCGCTTTGATGAAACTGACGCCATCTTGTTGCTACCAATACATTGCAAAATAGCTACTGCGTTATAGAAGATCTTATGATAATAGGAATCCCGCAAGTCCCTAATTTCTTGCAGGAGTCACAGTTTCTTTTTTGTTTCGTAACACAGAACCGCTAAGCAAGTATTTTTGGCAAACATTGGAAAACTGTCATCGATAACTCACATACATACAAATTCTTTAAATTGATAGCTCTTCACAATGCAGTATGATATTTAATGCTTTGGTAGGTTGAAAAGAAAAAGAAAGAAAATATTTTGACCTTATTTTGTCACTGATCCAATAAAAATACGAACTTACAATTCACTTTGATAGGTTGATCCATTTGCTTTGAGTTAATAATGAACCTGGCTGCTTATTGCACATTATCATTCTCTTCCTTTTGCCAGTATTTTCATGTATGTAGATGTCCCGGTTTTATTTAGGGAAAATGTACTCCACTTAACCATATAAAAATTGATAGGCTCTTCGTTAATATTGTTCTGCTATAACATTTGTACGGTACATAATGATGTTGATAATAAAAATAATATTACCATACTTATTGCATTATTATTGAAGTTTGCGAATGGAAATTAATTTCTATTAATTGCTGGTTTCACTTCTTTCTGTTAGTATCTATGTGAAATAAAATATATACAGTAGATATAACTAAAATCCATGTTACGTAATTAATACATACAGTATTTAATCAGATAAATTATTATTTCATTTAAATATTTCTTCATGTGTAAACTACCGTATAACATACCTGTATTGATAGGAGGATCGTTTCAATGGAAGTACGTATGTCATCATTTTCAATTACTTCGTCTTGACTGATATTTATTACTTAACTAGCTTAAATTACCCGGCGTTGCCCGGGTTTTAAATTTTGGTCTATTTCTAAATAAACTGTTTGTTAGACTTATCGGAGACCTCGGCAAGGGAACTATATAAAACCAAAACGAACCGTATTTACTTATGTTTTCTCCTCTCTAGTGACGAATATTAAAGAAAGTGCCACTAATATCCAAAGAAACTGACTAATCGAAATAATTCCATCTCACCTATGAATAGAGTTTTAACAACATTAAGACCTTATGCTACAGGGATATTTAAGATATTTAACATTGTGATTGATGATAATATTTATCGTACCACGGCATTATGCATTATTAAGCCTTTCTGCCCACAATATATTTAATTTCCTTCAAGGCCAAACTACAATCTGTAACGGATGGATTCTATCAAATACATGGATTTCAGGGTGTTTTGCAGTAACGGAGACGATACTCATCAGAATTCACTCTCCTGGAGAAGGCAATGTAGAACACTACCACAACAGAAAATCATATTTTTCTATAAACGGCCAAGTCATTAGTGACCATAACTTATTAATAAGAGACGGGTTAACAGTAACAGTAAAATAGGCTCTATATTATTATTGCAATATTATAATATTGTAATACTATCACAAATATTACTATAACTTATAATAATTGCTTAAAATCGAATGACTATAATAGCAATACGTGGGATAAAAACATCTTCTTTCGTTTTTCCAGTTAATATTGCCACTCATATTAGGTTTCGCATGAGTTTTTGACACAAATTCTTGTTAGTGCATAATTTTGGTGAGTCAATATTTTGCAATAGTAGGTCTACTGTGGCTATTCAATATTAAGTAAATTATGTGGTAGCAATCCTTGTAGTTTAAAAGAATTCTAGAATTCAATTGGATAAAACAGTCTGCTCACTATCTACAAAACTGCATCGAGGAATTCATAATACGGACCACATTCAATTTTATATATTAAGATAATAGTTCCACAGTAGCCTACTGTATACGGTAATACAATACTCATAAATAAAGTGGATATGACAAGGATGATGCTAATGACTTTTAAATAATTTTAGTTCTGTAAAACAATATTTTCCCGAATTCTTGTAATATGATTACTTATTCTGGCCAATCTACGATATCGCCCCACATCACACACGGGACTGACGTTTGATTTAAATTTCTTTATGTTTAGATGGGTTAAATGAGAGGATAGCTAAGTGACATTAAGTCGAGTATGTGACAAGGTTAGTAGATCAGTTGAGAGGATTATGTAAGTGATATGAGACCGAGGAATAGTGCAGTGTGGGGAGATACCGGAGTTTCACCTTTATTCTTTATATTCTTATTCCATTCGGTTTAAGACAAACCTCGGTACACCCAATGCTGGCTTTTCTACAGCACGCGATACCGAAACTTCCAACTTGGGTTACGTTAGGTCAGCTTCGCTCGTAAATGTTTAAGTCTGCGAAGCTGAAGTTTTTTTATTTCGTGGTATCATGATTATAAAAACTAATTACAATAACACCAATACACTATACCTTTCTCTTAATGAAACTAATACACGAATCTAACCTACATTAAATCATTATATAACAAGTAGGCCTACATTCCAAACATGCATATTTACAGCTGTGAAAATTTATTGCAGTAATTTTCTTTGAAAATCTGTTTGTGCAGTCATACGCAGCACACGTAGGCATCTTGAAATTAGTTGATTTATGAATGAAAACGACGATGTAACACCACAATTAACTGCCCATCTACCAAGCGGCAGCTGATGTTTCGGTAGCATCATGATGGCGACTGTCCGCAAGCGCGGCTTCACCTCCAAGCTGTTTTTGTCTTCTGTGCTCGTTGGGACGAAAAGTCGTACTGCGTGATTTCGCCATACTCCAACAACTCAATGCCGCAATGAGAACAAATCACGAAAATAAGGTGACAAACCACATTAAAATTTTACAAAACACTGGCGATTCCAACATCCCTCAATCAGAGATGTGGACACTTGCAAAACAACAAATCAAAAAGAATAAAAGGAATAGAGATGAGGTTACTTCAGCACACTGTGCGACGATCAAATTCAGGTCCACAGGATTATAAGCCACTAGACCACCATGGCGGCATGCACGAATTTTTTTATGTAAATTAACAGAATTAATGCTGATATGATTAATTCGTTGGTTAGTGATTACTTTTATGGCCTACTCAACATGATTTCACTTACTCATTTGTCTCAAGTACCAAGTTCACGAAACAAGTTTAATTAATAGTTAAAAGACACAAAATTGGGGAATGGGTAAAATTTCTGCACATCTATACGTAAAATTTAATGGAAATTCGCAATATACACTTTTTAATATAGAGTGACACGCCCTGTATGCCTGAATAAAGTTTCTCGAACATTCGTATCATATTGTGTGGCTTTTTTCAAACCGCTTCTGTGTAAACTTTTTTTTTTTTTTTTTGTAAAGTTAAGAAGTCATTAGCAATATACCGTACTATTGTTCACGTGTAGGATATTTTCATTGAAAGTGAAATATTAGCAAGACCAAAAAATACCACAGTAAAGTAATATTAGCTGTACTGCGTTGAGCGATGCTTCCACCTACACATGGCTGTTCAGTATCTAAGTTCAAAGTTGGGAAAAATAACTGACAACAATATTGCCTGGAGGCCGCTGTCAAAGACAGAGATTTTTACAGATCGCAAGTCTACAACATGGGACTCTCAGCTTCTGGCCTACTTTCTACTAGGAGATATCAACTAAGGATTTTATGGTCATTAGTAGGGCTAAGATTTTGATGAAATTGCATTTTTTTTTCTAGTAAGCAAGAAACATAGCTGCTTTAGTATTTATATGCTATATGATAAACTGAGTGTTTTAAGACATATTTGTTACGGATTTTTTTTGCATTTTCTGACTGTTTTAACTCATGAGAGCATCTTTTGTTTTATTCGGTCATTTTTTTTAGGCATTTTCATATAATTTTGGCCATAAATCCCCATGATTGATGTAAAATAATATTTATTCCCTTTGATATTTTCTTTACATATTTTTTCCATTAATACCCATTATATAATATTTTAATCGTTCTTCTACACAAATATTGTCATTTTAACGTAGTACACCCCCATGTAATGGATCAGTCCAACCACTCCTTCAATATAGACTCCTTTATACCTGCTAATTACGGATAAGAGTGCCCTTGTGGCAGATTACATGAAAACTAAAAGTGAAGTAAATCCATGGCACTACAGCCCATGAAGGGCCAAGACCGAACAGCTGACTGCTGACCTCACGTCCACATGCCGAAGCAGAAGTGAACGATCATACATGGAAACTATATCAGGTAAAATAATTAATTTAAATTTACTATTTAGAAGAAATTATGTAAAATTTAATTTAATTACTAGTCTAAATATTAAGTAGTACAAAACCTCTTTTCCTACTAAGCCAATTACGTAAGATCAATTTTTAGGGCATTTTAACGGCATTTTGAAATATTTTTAGGTCATAAATGTATTGTTTTTAGGACATCTTTTCATTATTTATAGGTCGTCAAAATCCTAGCCCTAGTCATTACAGTCGGCCGGGTTTGGTTCGGGCGCCCGAACAGCGGATGTAGAGGCCAGCCTGGGGACTGCGATACCACAACGGAGGGCACCAAGCTCAATTTCTTTGTTATTTTTATTGCGTTATGTAACTCGCTCTATCAACTGCTAGGCTATCTAGCGTCCACGCAATTAGTGACAGCGATATAAGGCTAAATAGCAGGATAATCTCTTCGTATGCCAGGAAACACACCCAGGTATCAGTCCATGAAGGTCCTCTGATTTCAGTTGATTACGTTACCTTAGTTTTCGAGTCGCTACGTCAGCAAAGTACGCCAAATAAAACCTAACATTTATTGTCCTCTTGTGGAGTGATGGACACCTTCCTGTTGCTTTCTTCGTTATGTTGCGCCTCCTCCTACCTTACACACTAATAAATCAAAGGCGATGTAGGAAGGGTATTATGTTTTTCCCAATAATGTACAGGCGCACACTGCAGGCTCCCTGGTAATGTGGTCAGAACGGCACAGGACTCCAGCTAGGACTACACCGGACAGTGTATGACAAAGAATCCGTGGTTGCGACATTAATGTTTCCCTCACATTTTTCCATTTTGTTTTCTTAAGGCTATGCGGTACTAGTGAAACATTTCAATTCTTACCATTTTCAATTTCCCCACCAAAAAATAATTTGCCCCTGATAAATCTGCAGTGCTTGAGAAAAGTGGCATAAGTTACTTTCCACAATAGTAATATGCGTTACAAGAGCGGTACGTTGACGTTTTCATGGTCGAGGAAAAGACTGAAAAAGCGAAACGTAGTTGAGCTTTTTTAATTTCCGAGAACATGAAAACAAACATACCGCTCGTGTATCGTACATTATTTTGTGCGAAGATCGTTTATTACATACCTGAAACACGAATTTCTAATTAGTTGCAATGAAATCCCCATCTTGGTTTCTGTTTAATGACGGCAACTTCGGAAAACCAAAATATCTTTCTTCAACATTGTTGCTATAAAATGTTTTCTGTGTTATTATACTATAGCCGTGATATACGTCTGTCTTTCCCCCCCCCCCAGTCTATAAATGCGAACTTAAAACAAACGGTAAGGTTATGTAATGATTTATTTTTCATTTTAATATTTTAACAATATTATTTATATAACATATTGCAGTAATAACATCCGCATATGGAATGTTGTTGATTTTTTCACGGCTTCCTTAATGTTACTTGCATCAGGAATGCAATAAGTTTCGTGGAGTAGTAGACTTTACTTAATTTTTGCAAATATTTCAAAACAATAATTAACATTGAAATTTAGGTGAAATTGCAGTGGTAAGTTTCCAATTTATAATTATTATTATTATGTTAAACGTCTCTAAAAATAATATGTTAAAAGCCTAAAGCAGTAAAATGAATGTCGCGCTTAAGCGGTAAGAAGAGGGAAATTGTTATGTGTGTTACGTTGGGAATACTGAATGTGGTATTTCACACTTACCGCGTATTGGTTCTGTGCGGAAAACAAGCAAATACGCACGATCTCGCACAAATATGTTTTATTAATTTATTGACAACTTACGGAACATCTGTTCCCTTGGGAAAAGAGACATAAGTATTCCTCCAATTACAATAATTCATACAGAAGAAAATCAAATCGACGTAAACCAGTGTGAAGACAGTTTTTTTCCTTCTGCTGTAAAATTAACAATTTTTACTTGTACCACTTTTCCCGAGCACTACAGAAATAACTGTGCGAAGCTTTATTCCATTATTCAAATTGTAGAGGTCTAAACATCAATTCTTTTAAGCCTCGAAACTTACCTGGGGTCGTTTTTGATCCCACACTATATTTTATCGTACATCCGATGCTGCGAAACGTTCCCGTAACCTACAGTGCTATGCTTAGCTGTTTTAGTTTTATTATAACTCATTATATCTTCAGTTTCATTTTTTCTCATTTATTGTTTGGGGTCGTGGACGATCCTAACTATAGAACACGTCTTTATTTTCTAGTCAGATTTATTTTGAATTTAGATTTGACTTAATGTTTGACATTTACTGATAAAAATAAGCCCATTCTTGTATTACTCCAACTGAAATATACGCAATGCCATTGTTATAACCAGACATCGGATTCTAGGGCAAATGCCTATTTTGTTTCTTTATTAGAAAAGTAAAAATAATGATTAATATTTGTGTTTCATGGAAATTGAAACGTATTCAAAGAGTTTTATAGTGCCCTAAAATGCCCTAAAACGATTATTAGAGCCTAATTTGTTAATATTCGCCTAAAAATGCCTAACTCACTGTAAAGTTTCGCATTTTACTCTTACTTTTTATAATTTATACATGCATTCACTGCGAAATTTAAGGCATTTAAAAAGTGGAAAGTTTGCTTCACACCGGCCATGAAACCATTGATAAAGGAAACAAAATGTTTTGAATCTCACGACACTCGCAGTAGATTTCACCGAATTTAACATGTTTGGAGGCATAAATGCCGACAAAGAACCAACCTTAGTTTTGAAGCAGGCAACAATCACAACATGTGCTGCTACCGATTCAGAGATATACTATACTATAAAAATGACTGTTTTCGGTCTGAAACCGATTAGCTGTACTGCCCTTCAGAGTGTCATAAAATCACAATTTTTGGAGAAAGAGTGTTTTTGAAATATTTATGAAAAGTCGTAAAACTGCGAATTAGTAGGGTAAACCGTTACAAAATATTTAAAAGAATGGCCCTCCTAGTGTTAACACTACCAGGAAATGCAACAATAAGTGGAACTTTGTATTTTTGTCCAATTGAATCTCAATAACAACGGTTCATTTGAATGCTCGTTAACAGTTGCTCTTTCCCTCACCTTATTTGTGTTGAGAAGTTTTGAGCGGTAGGACGTTTTCCTGTGAAGTTTAACGCGATAATGCCGAAAAATATAAGTGCAAAATCTACATTGATCCGGCAGTGGCTAACAGAATATTCAGAATTCACTTATGATGGAAAAATAATATTCTGCAAGATTTGTAGCAAACAGGTATGTAACAATAGTTGAAATATATAAATTCTATTAATTTTAATGAGTAGGCCTATAATATTTATACATTGACTGAGCTATCCTGAGGTATAATTCTTTTTAAGACCACTACACTTTAACCTTTTAAATTCCGATAGTTAAAGTATTTGCAGGTCATTAAAATGTTGATTGTTCGAACCCACTAACTTTGTGATAGAAATACGGCAATACAACAATTAGGATTTTATTTTAATTCAGTTTACTTTACATTTTTAGATTTCGCAAGAAAAGAAGTGCCACCTAAAGCAGCATGTGCAAGGAGCGGCTCATAAGGCTAAAGCTCAGCAGAAAAATCAACTGCAACAAACTTTACTAACACAGCCTACGTCATCCAATCTCAGCAGCAATTTCTATGCTGATTTAACCGGAGCGTTTGTTGCTGCTAACATTCCCTGGAATGCAATTGAAAATCCGGTTTTAAGACAGTTTTTACAAAAATACTGCAAACAAAATATCCCATCTGAGTCGACCCTAAGAAAAAATTACTTAGACAGAATATACAATGAAACTTTAGCTTCCATTCGGGAGGATATAGGTGATTCTTACATATGGGTCTCTGTGGATGAAACCTCAGATCCTATGAATAGGTATATAGCAAATATGGTAGTAGGAAAACTTAGTCCTGATGGACCTTCGATTCCACACCTCGTATGTGTTAAGGAACTTTCGAAAGTGAATAGCCAAGCCATTGCTTATTTTGTAAATAAAGGCCTACAGTCTTTATACTCAGGTAATATAGACGATTCTAAAGTTCTGTTGTTTTATACTGATGCTGCCTCATACATGGTTGCTGCAGCTCCACTTCTTAAAACATTTTATCCTAACTTCACGCATGTAACCTGTCTAGCACATGGCCTTCACAGGGTTTCTGAAACAATCCGGAATGAATTTCCTCTTGTCAATTCGTTTATTTCTAACACAAAAAAATGTTTTTGTAAAGCCCCATCCAGGATTTCAATATTCAGAGAGAACTTTCCAGATATCCACTCCCACCTCAGCCGGTTGTTACACGATGGGGAACCTGGATTCAGTCAGTGGTGTATTATTCTAAGTATTTTAAAGAAGTGGTCACAGTTAATGATAAATTACCTGAAACTGATAGTGCAGCGTGTGTGAAAGCAGTGAAAGATTGTCTGAATGACTCACGAGTGAAAAACGATATTGCCTACATAACATCAAACTTTTCTTTCATACCTGCAAGCATTGAACAATTAGAACGTGAAAAACAATCTCTTTTTAGCCAAATAGCAATAGTAAAGGAAGCTCAAGTGAACATACATTCTGCTTTGGGCGAAACTGGGAAAAAAAGTTAAAAATAAGTGGGACAACGTATTAAATAAGAATGTAGGATTTTCATTGTTGGAAAAAGTATCAAGAGTGATATCGGGGGAAAGTGTAAATGTTCCAGGAAGTATTGATGTTTCTATTGTACCTAATTTAAAATTTGCGCCTCTCACATCAGTTTCGGTTGAAAGAAGTTTTTCTGCTTTCAAAATGATTCTCAGTGACAAAAGGCAAAGGTTAACTGTGGAGAATTTAGAAAAAATTCTGGTGGTGTACTGTGCAGATAATTATAATAAAGTCTGAGCATGGAACTGAATTTCAGTAACTTAAAATGAGTAATCTTGATATCAATAATCATTATTTCATTAGTTTCAATATATTAAATTTGTGCAGCTCTGTTTATAAATATAATATAGTATTCTTTTTTAATGTTTAAACATACTTTTTTGTGCGTATTTTAGTGTATAACTAAAAATTTCAGTGAAAGAAATAAGTATGATACCTTGATGTGCCTAAAATGCCTATTTTCATTAAAATAGAGCCTAATTTTACAAATTTTGAGCTTATTTTAGGCGCCTAAAACTGCAATTTTTAGTGCCTAAAAATCCGATGTCTAGTTATAACGTAATTATTGGAATACAAATATTCAGTTACAAGCAGAGGTTGATGACAAAACAACACACAATCTCATTCATCATGGATGATTTTGTAAGCCTCGAAGAGAGATATAGTCTACAACAGGCGCTACAGAATATTACCAACAGTTGTCACGATAAAAGTAAACAGGCTACAAGTAAAAGGTTTTAAGTTCAAGAGTAATTGTATTTGTAAAATAAGGTTCTTGTACTTTCTACTGCATCAGGTGACGACGTTTAATTAATTAATTAATTACAAACACAGATATAGAATAAATTGAGCCTTTCAGAGCAAAAGTGGTGTAACTCAAAATTGGGTAATGAGGTTTAAAATAAAAATTCTGTAAAATACAGCGCAAAGTAGCAATTAATATGTCCTTCTTGCTATCCACTGACTACTAATAGTTTAAATAAATTGAATATTAATTGCTACTTTGCGCTGTATTTTACAGAATGTTTACTTTAACCCTCATTACCTATTTTTGACTTACACCACTTTTCCTCTGAACGGCTCAATTGTCCGCCATTGAACTAATTACATTAAATTAATTCTTTAAAACATAATGAGTAACTCCATGTGGAATAAAATCTTTGAATTTGCTTATACGTATATAAAAAAATGCATAAACCTATAAAATGTCGTTCACACCTGCGGAGTAACGGCTAGCGCGTCTGGCGAAACCAGGTGGCCCGGCTTCAAATCCGGGTCGAGGCAAGTTACATGGTTGAGGGTTTTCCCTCAACCCATTATCAGCAAATGCTGGGTAACTATCGGTGCTGGGCCCCGGACTCATTTCACCGGCATAATCACTTTCACTTCACTCAGACTCTAAATAACCGAGATGTTGATACAGCGTTGTAAAATAACTCACTATAAAATACCCTAAATATTTGCAATAAGTATGCTTGTGGTAAAAAAAAAAAGTCCCCAGCTAGCTAAGTAGCATGAAATTCTGGAGCTACTAAGTTGCGAGGATTAAAGGAGTAACCCAAGCTAACCGTCAGGTATTTACCTTTAAATGCAGTTTCCCTCATAAGGTTTTCTTTTTACATGTTTTATTAATGTAGGAAATTACATTTCTCAAAAACTAAGTATGATCATGCAATATCATTTTATTGCATATTTTAAACAATGTGTTCTATAGACATGCGTGCTATCTTTGTCCTATGAGTTATAAAGCAGCACATATTTCGTTCCTTGCTTTCGTCTTCCATTCTTTATGTTTTCGCACATTCACTTGGATCCCGTAACCTTTTCCGAGAACAGAATATTTCTTGTCCGTATGAAAAGCAGCAAGAAAGTACAGGGACATCATTTTATTTTTGCTACAATTTTTATTGTACCTGAGTTTTTTAATGTACTTCACTCCCACCCCTTCCACTAATGAAGTTCAACCGACCTCCACACAGATCCAAGACCGCATATACAGTCATAGTAGCCTTACGGTCAGAGTAAACAGCAGTGGCGTAGCGTCAATGTAAGCTAAAAAGCTCAGCTTCCCCAGTTAATAATAATTTCATAACAAACCTGCAGTTTACGAACAAAATTAGTTATTAATTTTAATAGAGTTTATATTTATGCTTTAAATATTGTGATGCGGCAGCTCAGGATGATTTGTGATGCAGCAGTAAACAAGAAGCCTGAACACACCAGCTTCCAAGCAGACTGGTTTCTTTCTCTCATTCTTCTGTATAACCCACCCCGCAGATTTTCATCCCTTTCTAACTAAACTACCCTGCTCGCAAGGCACGGAAGAAGCTAGCTTTAACATTTAAAATAAGTAGTTTCCGAGTTATCCCTTTTCGTCAGTTGTGTTCAGTTGAAGTGTTAGTGTGCATTGTGGCTGATATAATAAATAATGAGTGAAATAACAGTTCCTGACACCGATTTACTTGAGTTTTTAGGACAATTCTATTATCAAGACTGACTTACGAACAAAAATGCTATTTAAAAAACAAATGACCGTGTCTATTTGTTAGAGATATGTGTAAACCATGAAATCATATTTTACTACGTACCATTTGAGGTCATGCCTTATTGGTGTTACTTACGAGGTTCCAACCAATCTTCAGACTGGTGACTTGACATTGACTACTATTTATTTTAAGACTATATTTTTGTAATACGTTTTCTCATATTGCATGAAAGACAACTTGAGTTAGCTTCCCCTGCTCAAAATTTCATGCTACGCCACTGGTAAACAGTACGTTCCAAAAATATGTTCGCGTTTTCCAGTGACGAAAGAGCTTTCAATATTGAATCATTTTCGCACAGGTACTGCCGTCCATTTGCCTACGTCGTATCCCGGTTTCCCCCAACAGCTTTTATTCGCCAGCTAGTGGCTGGGCTGTCTTAGCTCTTTTCTGAGAACATTAATTTCTGTCAGGAATTGGACTTCTACGTAATATTATACAACTGTTTAAAATAACTTACATAAAAGGGCCTCGTTAAGTAATTAACTGCCACGTGATTTTCTCCCTTTCTACGACCCTACGACATAACCACTTGGACGGACAGTAGATAGCATGTCTGAGTAATTTTATCTGTGCAGGTCGGGCAGAAGTGAAGATTGAATTTACAGTACGTAAGGTACTCTTTTAAAGAGTTGGTGCAGAATTATTTCAACATGAATTACTAGTATGAAGGACGAAACTGGTAATTGGGATTAGGTAGAATAGTCTATAGTGCGATAATACGCACATAGAACTGAAGCCTGTATCGAAATGAACGGCCACCATTTTAAAAAATGTGTTTAAATATCCATATCATGATTATTTTTCAATTTAACTTCATTCTCTATATTGTACGCTAATGTGCTGTAGACAGTATAATATACACTGCATAATGAATACGTCCACATGGACAGCTCAGTTCGTGAGTAAAAAAACTCATTGTTAATACTGTACTGTATTTTGATTAAACAAAAACCTAATTAAAATGATCAAACTCAAAAGCGCGATATTTCCTAGTTTACGCAAATGGATGAACTACTTTTCTTCCCTCCTATATCTAGTGAAGTGCTTCGTTTGTATATTACACCAGTATCATCGAACTCCAGCCTTGGAAGGAGGTAGCAAACGGCGTTGATCCAGAGGTATAGGCAAGTTAATATTAAAAATGTTAGTAAAAATAAAATGATGTCCCTGTATATCATTAGCTATTTATGCACTAAATTATTAAAACAAAGTACGATTTTACACAAAAGTGATGGGCTACTGTCTTACATACTCGTTTCAAGAAAATTATTTACTTCTTCCCTTCGAAACATATTGCCATCTTCCCCTTCCCTAGTCTGTGTTGTGGTGAACATAACTGCGTATGCTTGTTCATTCTGAACTTCATCACAACCATAAATGTAAAAAATGATTCTAACTAAGTTCTCATAAGTAAATATGCATTCAGGCACTTTTAAAAAATGCTAAAGGTTGGTATTATTTAATGTGTTTTAATACTTATCAACTATTAATAATATCACCATCTTTCGTCACTGTGCGCTCCCTTGTATTTTCCACTGTCGCTGTCACCAAGTATCGTTATGTAATCATGTGACTGTATGCAGCAATGTGATTCGCTTCTGGAGAACACAACCACTAAGAACAAAAATAAGTGTTACTTTCGGACTTAGGACTAAAACCAACTGCGAATTGTAATATTATTAGGTTACTTCTTTTGTAATTTTATGATCAATTTATATTCTTTAGGTCCATGAGATTCGTGTGTATACCATAACTCGATTTTGTTTGAAAGTGGAGTTAGGACCATTAAGAACTCAAGAGACGAATTGGCTCTTTTTCACCCACATAGCAAGCCTCTCTGTCTACGGCTGAACAGGAGCGAGAAGTGTCAGGAAGAACTCATTGTTCAAACCCTTCTAGATATAGCTTGCCGCTGAAAAATCAGTCAAAGCTATTTCTCACAACATTCTTCAAATGTTAAAGTACACGAATTCATATTCACCTATGCCTAACTAAACAAGTCGAAATTTGATTTTTGTCCACCTAGACTGGGAAAATTGCAAACTGTGCGCCGTCTTGAATCACAAAGTGATTACTTACACTTATCTTAATACTATGATGTACCGAAGTACATATATTATGATATTACCGTGCAGGAATTCTGTAATACCATATGAAGAGTCCACTGCAAGAATGATGGATGCCACTTTCTTGTCGAAAATGAACCAAGACTGTCAATGCATAGCTTATGACATATAGAATGTACATAGAGAGTTATATGGCATTAACACTGATAGTCATTGTCCAGTAATGATCGGAAAATCACAGTTAAGCTGTGATCGCTAAACATTTAAAACTTCCAATAGCTTCTCCTTCAAAATGTATTCCCAATAACATAATATGGTGAGGAATGGGTAGGACGGAGAAAAATTCTCTCCGGCACCCAGATTTCAACCTGGGTTTTCAGGTCTACGTCCTGAATCCTGTGTGGCTTAGTGGATAAAGCGTAAGCACGTAGAGCTGAAAACCCAGGTTCGAATCCCGGTTCCGGAGAGAATTTTTCTCCATTCTACTCGTTCTTCACCATATGGTAATGCAGAATTACTGCACGGAAATATCATACGTACTTCGGTTTCATTTTTTTTATTTTTTATTGATTTATTTTACGACGCCGTATCAACATCTAGGTTATTTAGCGTCTGAATGATATGAAGGTGATAGTGCCGGTGAAATGAGTCCTGAGTCCAGCACCGAAAGTTACCCAGCATTTGCTCGTATTGGGTTGAGGGAAAACCCCGGAAAAAACCTCAACCAGGTAGCTTGCCCCGACCGGGATTCGAATCCGGGCCACCTGGTTTCGCGGCTAGACGCGCTGACCGTTACTCCACAGGTATGGACACTTACTTCGGTACATCATAGTAATATAACAAATAAATACGTAATTCCACTACTCAATTTATTATACAGCTACATCTTCAGCTATCGAAACTATAAAAAAATCTTCATTCTTTAATTCATTCATGTGCAATCTGATTTATGAGTAAGATACGCATTTTTGCATTTAACTGTTAAGGCCCAAATTTACAAACCAAAATATTATATCCGAAAATTTCAACATCATCAATGAAAGAATAATTACTGGTGAAATATCATTGAAATCAAGTTTAAAACTCTGAAGATCGTATTTTAACTATCCTGCAATTCTATTACCCTTAATTATTTGCTCAATACTCCCGTCTATAAAGTGGCGTTAACTATTAATATGTTCACACAAATCTCAAAATGTCGATGCCTGTTCAATTTTACTATTATCCGCAACCAACTTCCATTTTATGGGGAATCCAGAGATTGCCTAGATTTAGCTTTTTGATTAAATACAATTATGTCAAATTCCTTTGAGGTAATATTAAACACGTAAAATGATCGTTACAAATTATTTTCAGTTTCAGTAAATAAAACAGCGCCATCTCCACCACGAAAAGAAAAACTCCTTTTCCCCATGGAGCACCATTCCTCTTTTCGTGATCGCAAAATGACAACCAAAGACAGCCTACGTAGAAAAAATCTTCTCAGTTTGTAGCACATTCAAACAGTGCTGATTACCTGTTCCACGTTCGCGTTTTTTTAATCTGTATTCAAGATTGGGACATATCAGAAAAACAATGCTAAAACAGAAACAAAATATTACGTAGGTAATGCTGCTGCCACATGCGTGATAGTTTTCATTGTTCCATAATTTACAAAACGAAGGACGAGTACATTGTATTGGTTATCTGCTTTTGATTAAGCACACGTTACAATTCCGTCTTTAGAAAAGCTCAAGGTAACTGAAGTGATACTACAATCGCGAAGAAAGAGGAACATGGCGTTCTCAAAATTAAACAATATCCCGCTCAAATGCACTGGATTTAGGAAAAAAATAAATGTTACTTTCTTGCCATTCCATCAGTTTCGCAACTTTGTCGTTCAAATGTCCCCCTGCGTCAGACACACGCACCTTACGGGGAACTCCACACACAATAATGAAAAAAGTTCCAAAAAATTTGCATTAGCTATTTCACTTCTTTAGAATGTATATTTTCACACCCAAAATGGATTTTGTTCAATTCTAATTACAAAATATATGCTTTTTTTTAATTAGTCTGTAAGGGGCCGTGGCATATAAAGAGCAGTCAGAAGCTTTTTGTCATCAAAGAATTCTTTTTTATACATTTCTCATTACAAATCCAATAACTTCTTGACCTCAAGTTGGCTGCCTGAAGTCGCTGATGCATGTAGCGGGGTGACAATTCTAATTTACATAAATATTGGAGATGGGATAAACTGTTCTTTTTAAGAAATAGTTTCGACTGTAACTGTTTCATGAAGGAAGCTGTTCCAAAATAACAGTTTAAAAAAAACAGTTTCATAAGAATATGTTTACAACGTGAGTGCCAAGTGTTCCAACTGTTTCAACCTCTCATTTGCTTCAGGAACATCTTTCAAAGCCCTTGAATCGTCTTTAAAGCAGCTGTTCAGTGTATTATGATGACGAAAGTCATTTTTCGTAGATTACTGTTAAGGGTACAGTAAATAACAACAATTCAAAATAAATCGATTTTAGTAAAAATAACGCATATAGCCCTAGGACAGATTAATAACGATAAGACATTAGCCGATGATATTTTTCGCTGTATATTAATAATTAAGGGACTGCTGGCGGGCTTATGTGAGGGCGACAATGAACCTTCGGGTTCCTTAAAAGCCATTTGTAAGTAAGTATATTAATCATTAATATTATGTTAGGACACCATGAACATATTCTCCATCAGTGGGCAGCTAATAATTAATATCAGATTTATTATGCCTTAGGTAATTTGATTCGTACAATTAAATTGCACGATCCTACATAGGCTACTGTTGCACGAAGGCCGTGTGGAACATAATATTATATCGACTTTCGATTGGAGGTTATTGATAGTGCTATCTTTGCAGACAACAAAGGAGAGGAAAACTGTTTAGAAATTGAACTGTTTATCTCTTGGAACCATGTGAAACAATGAAGTGATCACTCGACTAGTGTAACATTCAGGAACAGTTCGAACAGGTTGTATCAAGAAACAGTTTCAATTGTGAAACAGTTTCAAATTAATTTTACATTCAAATCCATTTTCCGTAAGTTTATTTTTCATGATTCAACACCAACTTTTTTATGCCAAATATTAACCAATCTGGATGAAATTATTACTGCAAGTATTTGTGAGATAGCTGCGTGTTTCTATGCACTTATTTTGTGAGAAATGGTACTAGCTTTCTTTATTAATACTTTTAATAAATCAGAGAAAAAAATAACATTCTAAAAATAAAAAAATTAAAGTGAATAAATGAGGTATTTCAAAGTGTGAATGCATAGAAATGCTTCTCTGTATCTTGTGAATGTAACAGCAGAAAAATGACATGCTCTACTAAAAACTTGGGTTTGAAAATATTTCTAAAAATAAACATAAAAAAAAAAAAAATCAAAAGCCAAGAACGTCTGGAAGTTCAAAACTTGGATTTTGTTAGTTCTTTACATAGTAGTAAACATGCTCTCAGATTGTGGTTGATAAATCATTGTTAGTAGAGTGTCCTCTTAAAGGAAAGATAATTGTATCTTAAAGACATCACATAGCCTAACTTCTTCACAGTTCAGTCCCCTTTTCAGGCAGTCTTCTAACGACGTTATATCAACTGCGAAATCATGTACCATGGGTGGAATTGGTGATAGCGAGATGGTTCTCGCATTTAGCGACGTGAGGCTGAGGATTCACCGAGTCCCAAAAGTCATGGTGGGGTTTCAGAGGAATTTATTTGTTTAATGAGTAGAGGTAGGATTGTAATATTGGTCCCAGATGAGAATAAAAATATCAAAGTTTTCGTCTGTAAGTTTGAGGCACTGAGACGGTACCGATCGAACAAATGCAATAATATTCATTGTTACAATTAACTATAGGCCTACAAGATGGATTTCAAAGAAAAGCGTAATGGGTTTTGTGGATGGAAAATTTTGAATATGTGACTTGTGTACGAAGTGAATTTCGTCGCTTATTTAACGAAGAACCAACACAAGAGAATAACATTCGTCATTACTATACAGTTAAAACAAACTCGAAGCCTACTGGAGAAAAACCGTACTGGAAGACCATCCACAAATGATGAAACGGTAGAAGCCATCCGAAGACAATTTGTCCAGAGTCCAAAGGATAAAAAATAAGTTCAAATGTGTCATGTCCGGCGATCAAGAAGCCACATGTTTTCGATGTTAAGATGGTGCAGTCACGGTGCAAAGAATGTTTCCAGCATAGCAACATACTGCTCGACAATCGATGAATCAGAGATCGGGAAATCACAATTAGCATTAGCTTATCAAGGTTTCCAATCTCTGAATGAAGATGACTCCATATACTGTATACTGCTGGAGCAAAATGATAGCTGATAGCTGTGTGGGATGAAGATAAATGCAAACAAGACAAAAACCATGGTCATAGGAAGAAAAGTAAAGAAGGTAAACTTGCGAATTCTAAATGAGGCAGTACAGCAAGTGGACCGCTTCAAATATTTGGGGTGTACTACAAGCAGTAACATGAGCTGCCGCCAAGAAGTCGAAAGGAGGATAGCAATGATACAAAAAGGAGCATCATCTGCTGAACTCTGGAAAAAGAACAAAGAGAGAGACAGACTAAGTTCTTTGTGTGCATTGCATAGGGCAGAAACATAGACATTACGACGAAGTGAAGAGAAGCGGCTAGAAGCATTTCAAATGTGGATATGGACAAGAATGGAGCGTCAGAAATGGACAGACATAAGAAGAAACGAAGCTGTGTTGGAAAGAGTGGGTGAAGAAAGAATGATGCTGAAACTGACTAGGAAGAGAAAAAGGAATTGGGTGGGTCACTGACTAACACGAAACTGCCTACTGAAGGATGCACTCGAAGGAATGATGAACGGGAGAAGAGTTCGGGGAAGAAGAAGAAGATGATGATGATATCAAACAATAGACAATAGTAAGATATATATGGATCATAAACGGAAGGCAGAAAATAGGAAAGACTGGAAAATGCTGGGTTTGCAGTGAAAAACCTGCCCTTCGGCAGAACGTTATGAATAAATTACTCCATGACCACAAATTGACGCTTAGCACGTCACATTATAATGAAACAAACGTGTCGTGTATTATATAACCGACGAGCCTATCATAGTAACGTACTTACGTAGTTCAACATGTTATCGGTGTCATGTCCGTGGAGACCGTATAAAAGAAGGCGGTGGAGCTCTTCGTTTTCACTGAGACGGCGTACCATTGACAGCAGACCAGGTGCCTTACTACAAGACAATGAGAACTTCGCTGTTGATCTTCGTCCTCGGTGCATTTGTGCCCTTCTTCTTCGTTGGTAAGTTCAACACTTCATTGCTTGGCTCTTTGTTACCGTTACCAAATCTTCCACGTTTCGCTGTCTGGTGCACGAAATTATAAATATAAAAATTCGTTCCACTTGTTCTTCGATTAGGTCTACTTCATCTGATTCCCGCCCTTCGCTTTTCGAAGACATCTTCTCTTCCCTCCTGCGGGACAAAATTCCGGCACATCCGGCGACGCTGATATAACCTCTGCAGTTGCGAGCGTCATTAAATAAAACATAACATTCTCCTCTTCCTAGTTCCCTGTTCATTTTCCTTTCCTTTCTTCATTTTCATTTCTTTCTCTATCTGTTCGTCTTCCTCCTTCAACTTATCTTCACGTCCTTCTGCATCTCAGTCTAATTATCACTTTATTCAGCATTTCTTTCTTCATTTTTATTTTCAAACCCGTCCGTATCATGATAGGTTACCCACAACACAACCTCTGGGTAATTGTCACACGAAATTGTATGACGTCACGCTCTTGAAGTACTGCCCATGCCTCACTTCCTGAGCTGTTTCTTTGCGGGGCGAGACGCAGAGGGGGAGAGTAGGAGGTGCTGGGTACCGCATGTGTCTACTACCCTATCGGCCTTTTCAGGATTCCTTTCGTCAGCTATGGAGCAAGATCAGCCATGGACAAGCGAATGTATAGGCTATCCCCTCACAATAGTAATATGCGTTACAAGAGCGGTATGTTGACGTTCTCATGGTCGAGGAAAAGATTGAAAAAGCGAAACGTAGTTGAGCTTTTTTAATTTCCGAGAACATGAAAACAAACATACCGCTCGTGTATCGTACATTATTTTCTGCGAAGATCGTTTATTACATATCTGAAAGACGAATTTCTAATTAGTTGCAATGAAATCTCCATCTTGGTTTCTGTTTAATGACGGCAACTTCGGAAAGCCAAAATATCTTTCTTCAACATTGTTGCTATAAAATGTTTTCTGTGTTTACTATACTCCAGCAGGCCGTGATATACGTCTGTCTTCCCCCCCCCCCAGTCTATAAATGCGAACTTAAAACAAACGGTAAGGTTATGTAATGATTTATTTTTCATTTTAATATTTTAACAATATTATTTATATAACATATTGCAGTAATAACATCGGCATCTGGAATCCTGTTGATTTTTTCACGGCTTCCTTAATGTTACTTGTATCAGGAATGCAATAAGTTTCGTGGAGTAGTAGACTTTACTTAATTTTTGCAAATATTTAAAAACAATAATTAACATTGCAATTTAGGTGAAATTGCAGTGGTAAGTTTCCAATTTATAATTATTACTATGTTAAACGTCTCTAAAAATAATATGTTAAAAGCCTAAAGCAGTAAAATGAATGTCGCGCTTAAGCGGTAAGAAGAGGGAAATTGTTATGTGTGTTACGTTGGGAATACTGAATGTGGTATTTCACACTTACCGCGTATTGGTTCTGTGCGGAAAACAAGCAAATACACACGATCTCGCACAAAACAAATTATGTCCTATTTATCAATTCCTGTCACTAAACACTAATACCAGTGGTAGACTACAGTCTCTACTTGAGATTATCGACCTAATAGCGGTTACGGTTGTCATGTGTACACATCCGTACACTCTTTCCTCTATGGCAATGTTTCTCAAACTTTTTCCACCGCGAAACCCCTTTTAATCTAAAGTGTAACTGCGGAATCCTTGTAATATTTTATTAGTTTTTAATAATTAACAGACAAGTGAAAGCTAGTATCTCAATAAGTCTGTTCAGTGGGACGAATGTATTTGCTTTTTAAGCCTGCAATCTGGTTTTATGGCGGAAAGTTGTAGTCTCATTTCTACTGTAGTCCTGCATTTTGTCTTTTCGATATTTTGTTTTAGTGAACACATACGCTCAGAATCCAGTGATGAAGGTGATATATATTACGGGCATTTTCCGTTTTAGAAGTTCATTAAACATATTATTATTACGCATATTATTGGAATATTATTATTATTAAGCATATTCTTGGATTATAATTATTATTATTATTATTATTATTATTATTATTATTATTATTATTATTATTATCGGTAGTTTCATGTTATTATTGATTCATATTTTCATAACATTTCTATGTATTTTTATAGTATCCACTAAGTATAAAATAGACACCGGAGCAGCCCAGTTGGCTAAGGCGCTTGCCTATCGATCCAGAGTTACGCTCGAGCGTGGGTTCGATTCCCGCTTGGGCTGATTACCTGGTTGGATTTTTCCCCGAGGTTTTCCCCAACCGTAAGGCGGATGTCAGGTAATCTTTGGCGAATCCCCGACTTCATCTCGCCAAATACCATTTCGCTAACATCAATCCCATCGATGCAAAATAACCTAGTAGTTGATACAATGTCGTTAAATAACCAAGTAAAAAACGTATAACATTTAAAATCATATAGGGCTCACGGAACCCCAGAACATACTTTGAGAAATGCTGCTCTATGGTAATTCAGCAGTTGTTCAGACTGAACGAAGAGTGGCCTAATATGTACATACATTTTAGGAAATCGCCATCAGAGATAATCGCGATACTGGTAACCACGATTAGAGTATCCAGTAATATAACCAGTAAAGATCCCTGCGATGGCATAGGATAATGTTTTCAGAACATATAATATGCTGCCGTGTCGCCACGCTGCAGCTCCCGTGCCGGTCCGAGCAGACCTAAGAGGCGTGGTTATAAGGACTAGGGAACTCTCGGTTCAGGACGTGAGACACGGGCAGTATTGGCGTTACAGTTTAAAATATTAAGGCTACCAAAAAAAAAAAAAAGCACTAACTTTTATGTAGTATAGCAAAATATCTATGTAAATATATACATTAAAATAGAGAGAGTGAAATATGTAAACTCATAAAGAATATCTAACAATATACGGGTAAACCAGTGATTAATTTATTAAACAACATTTACAGTGCTTATAATATGGTGGCGTACGAATTTCTGGATTATATGTATCTTGTTGCAGAATAGAATTATTATACATATTTCAAAGTTTTCTGGAAACATCGATTGCCGATTGTCAAGATAAAATTATGTTGTTTCAAACTAACGGCAGGTACTCACCAAGCAGACAGACTATGCTTGTTGGCTGAAAATATACTGTACTTTACGACACATTATAACACTGGGACATATTTTAACATACGAATTTCCTAGTACATGGCACCCACTGGCAGACGTGGAATATGCAGCGATCATCGCAAGACACATGTTCTTGCAGAATTCACGTCTTGACTCGGTAGGATCTGCATCAAAACTCTCGTATCTTCGAACAGCTCAATTGTTTATTTTTTATTAAGTATGCTTCACATGTTTTCCTCCAATTGAGGGGCTTAGAACAAAAAGCAGGTAAGTGACATTATTAAAAAAATGAGGTAAGTGCGTGTTGTGATAGCCCAAAAGAATGCTTCTTTGGGATAAAATTAGATAAGTGATCACATTGTGCAGTGCTGCTATATGGGCATCATTTCACCAAACTAGTGTATAATATTTCATTTCATGTAGAACTTTAACTGTAATTTCCTCAAAACTAGGTTTCCGTCACTTACCTGCTTTTTGTTCTAAGCCCCTCAATTGTAATTTCACGACATGTCATTTTTTTCTTGTTGAAATTTTCATAAAATAAACGTTGTTGTCGATGGTGAAGAAATTGTTGATCGCAACTACTGATTTTAATGTTGCAGCCAGGGAAGGTGCGGCTGATACCATAGCGAAAGAAAAAGGCTCGTGTAGTAACTTACATCACTTTCAACCACTTTACTTACTTAATTATGTATAAGAATAAATAAGTGATTAAGATTTTTTATTTTTATTGCAATATGCCTATTTATTTTTGAGTGAATTATTTTTCTTTATCACACTTCGTGATTTCGGGTAGTTCATTTTGCGTTATACAGCACAATTGGGCATAATCATGCGAAATTAAGTGTGATTTATTCCTTGTGTTTGGAAGAATAAATAAATAAAATTTGTACATACGCTGTATCTCAAATCTGATTACTTCACTTACTACTTCTATATGAAGTAATGCAATGGACGGAGAAAGAAACTGGCCACCCTACCAAATTATCTACTTACTCAGTTTCCTCATGAATTATGCCTAATTGGTGCCACTTATGAGGCTCCAACAGTTTTCAGACTGTTGACTAAACATACGTACATAGGCCTACATTAGCTTCCCATTTCAAAAGTAGCGAACAGGAGGCGAGACCTCTGTCAATGTCAATTGGGAAATGGAAGGAGAACCAATTAAAAAGTACGCGAAAACGCGTCTTTGTAAGAGAATTTAGGGCTCAGAAAAACTTAATATATGATCTGCAAGCTTGCTATCCATTTGTCTCCCTGTTTCGTCGTTCCACTGAAGGAACTTAAGAGAATTTTAAAGGAAAATCAGGACAGTACCTCCGCTCAGCAACTAGTCCACCAAGGGAACTCGCAGCTTGAGAAACCACAATCCACGCAGCGTCGTTGCGAAGGTGGTGAAAGCCGTTCCACTGTGCTTGAAGCATGACCTTGGATGCGCTGTAGACGAAAACGCGTCTATTACGTAAGACTCCATGTGCTGCTGCCCACGTAACCTGCGCGAGATGACAAGGTGCAACTACACTGGAACGGCTTCTACGCAGCGCCGGCCTCGCACGTAGCGTGCATCGGTTCAGAAAAACCAAGGCTTAAGACAGGGCTGGACTCCAAGAGCGAATTCTACTCTCTCACGGGGAGCCATACAACTTCTCTTCACCCCCTTTCTTCCCCGCCGAACACCGCGCAGCGTTGATGCCGTCGCGCATGAATATTAAGCGTCCCCGTTTAGAGTTTGGATTCACTCCTGATGCTGACCCCTGGCTTAGGGGCAGAGGATGGTATTTTTTGGTGAAAAATGAGTAAATTAATAAAAAAAACATTCTTTAAAATACTCTGTAATATGTGTAGAATGCATAGCATAACATTTTGTGGGTATTTGTGCCCTTATCGCATGTTGAATCGTCATTTTTAAACTTCCTGCGCTATGGATTTTTAAATCACATGCCCACATTTATCGGTTTCCAGTAACTTCATTTTTTTTGCTACATTACCAGACAAAAATGGATATAATTTCTGAACTATTAAATATACATGCATGAAATTTAGAACACACATTCCTTAGACTATTAGGAAACGTTTCTCTGTAACAGAATTCTGTTAATTGATTTCATTTTAAAAATACGTCCCTTTGTTTGCAAGAAAGGAAATCAGAAAATTGTTATTAAAATTTAATTGTTTATTTTACAGACGTAGGGACTAATATTAAAATTCTGTTACAGACAGTTTGTAGAATATGCTTTTGCAAATACATTGCAAAAAACCGTTTGAATGTATCTTTAAAAACGGTTTAGATATATCGGTTTTAGTACAATCCTGCATTGAATACATTTTTTTCAAAATTGGGCCCCCAAATATATATATATTTTTTTCAAAATATTTATATTTGATTGAATTGCTACAGCTATGAGCTCTCTACATACAAAAATTAAAATTTTACACCAAATAGGAAAAAAGTTTTTAAAAATACCATCCTCTCCCCTTAAGAGGACCTGAGTTGATCGCTTCTGACGCATTACATCAAGACATAAAGCTAAATATTCCAATACATGTCATGAGATTATATCGTTTTCCTTTTAGCACTGACTTATAATAATACTGCCTAACGAAAAATTTATCGTGGGTGAAAATGAACAAATAAACATATGATTCAGTGCCTAGTGAAGAAATAGGGAATAACAGTGATGACAGAAGTGAGGAGAGGCAGAAGTGATTGTAAATTGAGCCCTTGAGAGCAGAAGTGGTGTTAGTCAAAAATGAGTAATGAGGGTTAAAGTAAACATTCTGTAAAATACAGCGCAAAGTAGCAATTAAAATTGAATTTATTTAAACTACTAGTAATCAGTGGATAGCATGACGGACGTATTAATTGTTACTTTGCGCTGTATTTTACAGAATTTTTACTTTAAACCTCATTACCCAATATTGACTTACACCACTTCTGCTCTGAACGGCTCAATTGGAGATGAAAGTAAATGAGAATGATTAAGTAGTGTTGGTAAAAGATAGTATATAAACTAAGGACATTTTAAAACATAGTAAGTATTTCAATATAAGTAAACAAAAAAAGTGGTGAGGTAATCATTTTCAAGGTGAGAGGTTAGATAGTAAATTGAGGGTATGTATTATGGTAAGTAATAGGAGTAGTAAAGGTGAAATAAGATGACTGCACACGTCGATGAAAGTTTGTATGTGTTATTGTATTGTAAGGTGATGGGAAGTACGAATACAGATATGTGGTGGTGACCCATTACTAAATAAGAGCTGTAGAAATAAATATATCATAATACTCGTATCATATCCCCCACTGAAAGTGTCATGCATGTCCCCCATTGGAAGCTCATAGTTCCCATATGAACCAGGTAATTAAATATCCACCAATCGCTCTGCGTACTATCACTGTGTTTACAAATTATTTGTTTCTTTTTCAGAAGTGGCAAGTGAGACGTTACATAATCCCAAAGTAGTCGTTGACCGATTAGAAGATTCAGTAAGTGTGAAGTAGTATATTATGCAACGAGCCTATAATGATAGTAATTAAGAAAGCGAGTATGGATGTTTATGAAACGAGGGCAAGCGAGTTTCATAATTTTCATACGAGCTTTTTAATTACCATTATAGGCGAGTTTCATACGACTTTTTATGCTCGACCATATTTCTAACTTGAAATTACCGGTATTCAGATGTATACATTTTATTTGTAACTGACAAGATCGGAAGTGACCTTGTTCTAGGTCGTGAATTGTGAGATGTGCGCAGACGCGAAAGTATTGATTTTTTCCGAGGAACAATAATGTCATTGACCTTGTGTAATCCCGTTAAACGTGGTATAACTTTGATTATTGAATTCGACATTAAAAAACGAGATGACAAATTGAATTTATTTGAATGTCATTTACAATTAACGCTAATTATTATAGTAACAGAACATAACCTTCTGCGACAGTATTGGATTTCAGCCTCCGTGACTTTTCGCTAATTCTCTTTCGATTGCATATCAGAGAATAATCGATACTTGCGGTTTTATAACGGTACAAAGCTGACTTATCATTGGCTAAACACATGTAAGCTGAGTTATCATTGGCTGAAGACTGTACTTTAATGAGTAGGTGTACTTTAATGACATGCATTAAAGGACTGCTACCAGGTGTATAATTAGTACATTTCGGCATGGTCGAGCATAAAATAATTTTCATAATTACTTGTTGAGAGAAACTTTTAAGTATTGGAGAAAAACAAAATCATTTTGTTTATGATGGAAGAATTCTCTGTTAATATCATGGATGCCAGGCCGTTCTTGCAACTGTACGTAATTTCCTTATAGAGTGATACTTTTCTAAAAAGCCAATGTGGTTCAGAAATTTATAAACAACACAATTTTCTCAAAATTAAATTATGTGAAGTGTAAAAAAAGATCGACATTGAAAGGTGAACATTCAACTGCTGAACTTCGGACTTCTGTCAGATTTTAAACCTCACTTTGAAGCCTTTGCATTTTCTGAAATTAACATTATTCAGAATGATGAAAATAGAAATGAAATCTGTATTATTAATAAATCTGTAACCAAACTTTTTCTGGTAATTTTCGATGTTTTAAGAATAATTGGTGTTAATATGTATAATTAGGTATCCTGAGACCAAAAATCGAGTTTTTGAAATTTTTGTTTGTATGTCTGTCTGGATGTTTGTTACCATTTCATACGATAATGGCTGAACCGATTTCTATGAAATTTTTAATATAAATTAAGTTTGTTCTAACTTATATTTTAGGCTATATTGCATTTAAAATACTTTATTTAAAAGGGGATTATAAGGGAATCTGAATTAAATAAATCGAAATATCTAGCTTATTATTGATTTCCATGAAAAATGTTACATAACAAAAGTTTCTTTTAATATGATTTTCGATAAGTTTTATTCTATGAAAAATTTTGATAGAACTGATATTTAACTACACAAAAGAGTTTTAAAGTAACAACAATTTTACCAACGCCGCCTCAGATTAACAGGCTATAATGAAAAGAAAACAAATGACTCCGTCTATTTAAGGCGGCTTTGCATATAACAAACGGAGAATATTATTCATTTAACAATATTTTATACGGGTATATTTGTATTATATAATGGGAATACATAAATATTTAAATGTTTATCAATAATAATATACAAAGAATGTATGTCTGTTTGTTTGAAATAATCTCAGTAGCTACTTAACCGATTTGGATAATACCTTCACTATTTGAAAATGTCGTTTCTCCATATGGACGTAATGCTATATAAGGACTGAGCTAAGATTAAAATAAATTCTTACCCACAGGAAACTTGATATTCTGTCGCAATTATTGTATTACTTTATTATTTAAACTTTATTCGGTCCATATAAAATACTTTAATTTTATATAATTCACTTTCTTTTGTCCACAGAACATAATAGTAGTTTTAAGAGTTTTGTAGTAAATATGAGCATTTTTACTGCGCCAAAATACAGCACATACAGCGTAAAGATTACCATTTTACCGTTGAGCTCACTGGAGCTGAGTTATTTTACAAAGTGTCACGAAATGGCGTTCCTGCGCTCATAATTTACCCATATTCGTTTCCTGTCTTTTTTAAATAATATTTTTGTACCACTTCACTTTTATTTTTCTTTATTTATATCAACAATGATGCACAACCGAGCTAGTTGGTTCAGACGGTAGAATTTGAGATCGCATTCGGGAGGTCACGGGTTCAAACTCTGTGGCCGACCAATTTCACTAACACATAAATATTCATGAAGCGTTCTTGAATGTCATGAATTCACCTACAGAATAGAAGGCGTGAGAAATTAGGTACTTCTTTAATTTGAATCTAAATAATCCCATGTTTTGAGTTTCATTTTTATATCCATAGAGAGGTTATTAAAAATGTTTACTGCCGTTATAACGCACTCCTTTTTGATATCACGATAGATTTTCCGATGGAAAATGAAAGTTTTTCGACGCCTATTTATGGCACGAACTGTTGAATTAGTTACGAAGTTTTCTCGAATACATAAGAGGAAGATTATTAATGAAAAAATATACTGACAAGACATGGGCATTATTTGTAGTTTTTTATGGTCCTACACGATTCCCTAGATTTGGCATCCACTATCACTCTACTCTTTCTTGTAGTAGTAATATACTGTTACTATCTGTACTATCTTTAGTGCACTCCAATCAATTTGTCTCGATTTTAATAATTGTCTATTTGAGAAAGAAATGCATTTGGCATCAGCGCTATTTGACAATCACGGCCAATTTGATGCCCTTTAAGAGGAGGGAAACGAATCCATCGAGTGGGCCTTGATCAAGAGAACAAATGAATGTTTTGCCGGAAGTAAAACGGGCGGATTCCATCTGTACAGATTACAGAATAAAACAAAAGAAATGAAGCGTACTAAAAATATCAGGAGCAAATTTTTTCTAATTATAATAAAGCCCTTCTATTAAACCTCGTAGAAAGCTTTACTAATTATAATAGAACATAAAAACATGGACGGTGTTTGGGTGTTGAAAAAAAAAAAAAACAATTTTTCGATCCCGGTACCTTATGGAAATTGTATCAACAGTAATCTCACTAAAGATTTGTCTAGAGAAAATCAAAACTCGAGTGGGATTTAATTGACTATTACACGATTAGAAGAAAGTACATAAAGATTAGAACGAAGTACTCCAATACAATAAAATATTAATTGACTTACGAAAATACAACTGTCTTCAAATGTATTATTGTACCATCTCAACATTACAAATATTACACTAGATGCATGCTAGATGGCAGTAGTGAGTTATGATTACTAGCAATGCCTTCTCGTCGAGAAGTTCTCGATCTATATCACGATGGCAGTGTTACTAGTCAAGAAGGCTTTGTTGATTCGGTTTCATTTTTATTATTAAAACAGTTGCATTCCACTTCAATTATCCGAATCCCAGTAATCAACGTCACTTGACAGATTATTTTCAATAAATCTTAATATTAAACAATCTCTGATACGTGACTATTCATAATATCATATAGCAGAAGCTATAACATAACCTAAATAATATACAAAGTGTTACAAAAGTTTTAATTAACGACGATAACATAAAAAAACATGAATAACTTTAAAAGGAATAATTATTGAATGTACAATTTTCAAATTTGAATGTGGTTGGTGGTTCAATTGATGTTATATTGGACGTGTGCGTAATAGAAGTGGAACTCGTTGATTTAGGCCTACATGGTGTATCCAACTTATTCAGTATTCAGTATTTCCGAATGGTGCTCTTCATTTATTTGTAAATAGGATTTCAGAACATGCATAGGTATGATCAGTGATTTTTATTAATTCTTGTTCTTGAATGCCAATGCGAGTCATATTTGAAACTGCTGTGCATCGACTGGAGTGGTCCGTAATTTTCAATTTTTTTTTTACGTCCAGACCAGCGCAGTTTCAAATGTTGGCAAACAAAGAAACAAATGCTAGGGACGCGATAAAATTAAACAAATGCTAGGGACGCGATAAAATTAAACTAATGCTAGGGACGCGATAAAATTGTGCGATAAGCAGCCATGATTGGTTGAAAGACGTCCTTTCGTACCGTTTTATTGGTCGAAAGTAGTGTGACGTAGTAAAAGTGCAATAGTCATATAAATTAGTTTTTATTTCTCAATCACTTATCATGTTATGATGGCAGAAATGGTTTCTGTTACATCAAGATACAATGTTAATATACGTCACGAATATTTTCGACTTATTTTCAAGTCATCTTCAGGTGATAGTTTTCTAACAAACAAACATTTGAACTAGGTGAAAATATTATTTAAACACTTATAAAACACTAGTAAATAGCCTGACCATGCATACTTTACATAAAATGGTTAAATAGCGTACACAGTCTTAAAATTAAATTGACATACAGATAGAAAGCCTTCCAATGAACATAATTATAATACAATATATTGAGAGGCATGCAGTGTGCCTGAATTATGAAATTAAAAACATTTAAAATTATTATATATAAAACTGAAGACTAGGCTTTTTTATATATAATAATTTTAAATGTTTTTAATTTCATAATTCTGGCACACTGCATGCCTCTCAATATATTGTATTATAATTATGTTCATTGGAAGGCTTTCTATCTGTATGTCAATTTAATTTTAAGAATATGTACGCCATTTAACCATTTTATGTAAAGTATGCATGGTCAGACTATTTACTAGTGTTTTATAAATGTGTTTAAATAATATTTTCACCTAGTTCAAATGTTTGTTTGTTAGAAAACTGTCACCTGGGGCCTGTTTCTAAAAAATACTAGTTTAGTAGTTTACCAGTTACTAGTTACCAGAGTATATTTCACCAGCTCTAGTAGATTCTGTTTCTCAAACTATTTCACCAGTCTAGTACTTGTGACAATTTTTTACTAGTCACATCATCTGTTTTACTAGTCAGCTTATTGAGTTCATTTGTTTATAGTCAATGGTAGGTATTGTTATTTGATATTAGAAGGCTAAGTTGTTTGTGTTTTGGTTTTGATTTCTCTTTTCGGTTGAAATTCCTTCAGTTGAAAGCAAATTAACTATACTCAATATGATTAATGAATCAAAGGATTATTATTCGGTGCTTTTTCAAGCATGTTAACAAAAAATGATGAAGTAAACGAATGGACAAAAAGTGTTGTAATGTGTGGGGCTATGGAACTGATACTTCAGAACAAAGATTATGCATACGTTAGGGACACTTACTGGCCCAACATTAAGAAAGTAATTTTGATAAGTACCAATTCAAGGTCACAGTACCGTAATATGAGCATATGATGTAGCTAGTGGGTCTACTGCCGACATGAATGCCACTTATGACTTGATGAAAAATTCGCTAATTTTTTTTTTTTCAGTTTTATATTTGATCTATTCATAAATTATTGTCTTTTTATATTTAATTTGTACGCAAAAGTTGACAGAAAGACTAGACGGCATTGGAAAATAATCAACATCCCGATTTGTAGAGCAATTTGTATTTGAAGCTTTGCTGACAATACTGTTCGATACTTGTTTATAAGTTACCATCAACAACAGAATACGCGTTTCATTTGTATTTAAAAAAGGAATCTAATCATACATTGATTTCCTTTTCTTGTGAAGGCGTCAAAATGAAGAAAACTACATTTCTCCACTTGCTATAAAAATTAAGAAAACCTGTTTACACATCAGTATGAACGAAGTTCTCAGTTTCACTATAAACAACGATTTTAATCATTCGGATGAAGGATTTCGAAGATACAATTATTGGACGTTGTCAATTTTTACATAATACGACAAATTTGAACTTTTTTTTTTTAACTCTTACTTTCTGATGTCTCAAACTTAGCATAAAGCACTTTGTCACAGTTGTTTACACACACAAAAACATTCGTTTTATTTATTTTCTTTATATTTCGGATGTTTTGAGATAGAAAAGACCATACGTGAAATCATCATTACGTGATGTCAGTGTCCCATCACTTGTTCGGAACATCCACAGATCGGTACTAAGTAACAATCACGATTAAATTACGTCAGGCCGGGATCCACAATGATGATGCTTGTGTCTGAGGCTCACGTTTCCCTCATAATTTCCAAAGATCTTCCAGTGACCCGAATAAAATAATTCTGTGAAGACTAAAACCTCTTATTTGGCCAAAGCGGTAGCTTAATATGATCTTGTGGTTATCCGGGTTGGTCACGGTTCCACTGCATATCAATGTATTGCTGCATTTCTCTTATTTTAGGGCGTATTTTCTACGGATCCCTGCACACATAGGCCATTTTACATTTTGTTTCTTATTTTCTCCGTCAGAGATTCCGATAGCAAAACTTGTACAAATATCTACAATGTGAGTTACAGATACATTCACATAAAAGCAAAAGTCCAATGGACGAGAAATAACTTACTGGTAAACTTGGCCCGGCAGTGCTCCCATTCACGGACAGGGCTTAATTCAGTACCCCCGCCTTTATTTCCCTTCTTTCCTTCCTATCAAATCATTACAGTGACTTTAAATTTCCACGCTTTAAACACTTAACCAAATTTTCTTCTTTTATTTTCAGACTCAAAAGGTGATTGATGAGACAAAAGGTAAGTAATAACATTAGCACTCTCAAAGAGATTTTTTTTTTTTTTTTTTTTTTTTGTAGGGAATATTGCGGCTTAGACTTGAATGAAAATTTTCACAGGATAACTATTGTAGGGAAAGCTTACCTAAGAGATCCTAGCTGCCAATACTAATTGTAATAAATAAACCAGATTCACCAAGGCGACGCAATATACGATATACTCAATTACATTTTACGAGCTTCATATAAATTCCTTCCCTTTTAACATTATGCGAATGGCTCTTACTTGAAACACATCAATAAACGAAATAATGCGATTTGCAGAATGATAAATTCGGTTTCTGTATTACACACGGAAAGCATTCTCTGCAATTGAAGCGTTGGCCGAATAACGGTCTATGTTACAATCTGCTAACTGTGCAGGAGGAACAGAGATTGTTGCATCTTAATTCCGCTCATAAATTTGCTATCGGACGGACAACATAGACCATTATTCCATCAGTATGTTTTGTACACCAAGCGAAGTATACGATTGTATGTTACTCAAAGTCATATTACACATCATAGAAGTTTATAACATTTATTTTTAAATGATATGATATTATTATGAATTAACACCATTAATTTACTAAAGTTACACTCAATGTCATGTTATGAATAGGCTAAACATACAAGATTGAATCAAATAATATTACTATTACTGCAAAATAACTGCAGTATTGACATTTAGGGACAACATTCAATTAATGAAAGTTGTAACAATAACAAATGAATAAAGAAAATTAAATATTACAGTTGAAAAATTGTTGGGCGATGGAATTTGAATTCCTGCACAGAATATTCAGTATCCAACAGCTGGCTTCTCAGTTAAGTACAAATTTTATTAACACTGAAGATAATAATTTTATTTTATTTTAGTAGGTTATTTTACGACGCTTTATCAACATCTTAGGTTATTTAGCGTCTGAATAACATGAAGCTGATAATGCCTGTGAAATGAGCACCGAAAGTTATCCAGCATTTGCTCATATTGGGTTGAGGGAAAGCCCCGGAAAAAAACCTCAACCAGGTAACTTGCCCCGACCGCGAATCGAACCCGGGCCACCTAGTTTCGCGGCCAGACGCGCTAGCCATTACTCCACAGGTGTGGACTAAGATAGTAACAATCACAGTTTTTAAATGCTGACTGTAAGAGAGTAATACATTTTAAACAGCTCTATTCCGACATCAAGAGCAAGCTGTGAGCACATCTCCTTACAAGAATTTCAACAAAACTGTTCCTGAAACGAAATAGAGTGACAAAATACAACATAGACCAACGAACACTGGGTAAAGTGTAAATTAAAATGCAACTAACCAAATATTTAAAAATAACAGACAGGAAGTTACATTACTTGGGCAATCTTTCACACTAACTTGTGACTTCGTCTTCCTTGTTATATACTCAAGACCACTATCGCTCAGCGACTTTAGTGACACATCTTTCCACTTATTAATATTAATTTGTCTGGACCCCGTTCTTTTTTTATTTATTTAGCCGGTCAATACCTACCGTAGAAATCGTCACTGTCTTGCAGTCGTCCATTTTACGTAATAGATCAACAGAAAACCTGATACACAGAGTTCAAATGCACCCAGAATTCGTAAAGAGAACAAACCCCCGATACGATTAAACAACTGGATGCGCTAGAAGTGACTAAGAAATTCATGGTTGTAACTCCTGTAGAAGCGCCTCTAGTACAGATATTGAAAAACGATTTTTGTTACAGCATTATTCCATTAAAAACTCTATTTTGAAATATTGTAACATAGACCGTTATTCGGCCCAACGCTTCAATTGAAGACCTCCCCAGAATAAGGACGCAACCAACAAATCTATAATACAGAAAAGCAAATAATTTCAGGGGCGTATTTCGTTAGACTATATTTACTAGCAGAGCCATCTAATAGAGGATGCCGGTTTATTCAGCTATCGGATGCATTTTTCAATTACTTTATGACCATTTTCAACAACAGCTTTAGATCACTCTTAACACTCATACAGTCCACCGCTGTGGAGAAACGGTTAGCTTGCCTGACCGTGAAACAAGCGGGCCCAGGTTCAAATCCTGGATGGGACAAGTTACTTCGTTGAGATTTTTTCCGGGGTTTTCTCTCAACCAATTAAGGGCAAATGCTGGGTAACTTTCGGCGTTGGACCCTGGGCTCATGAGACCGTCCCTTGCAAAAATGATTTAAATTAAATTAGTTCTAATACACTGTATTAATCTCTTTTTAAATGCTGTTATTTAAATATTTCCCATTGTTGAACATTGATTTTACACTTACAGGGTTCTATTCCAAGGTTAACCTTTTCTAATTTAATGCCATTTTTATTAATTTATACTGACTATTTCGTTTATATGACGTCATTCCATTTTCCACCAATGAAGTGTAATCAAATTTTGAATTCCAACCAATCTCAGTCACACTTTGCGATAATTTTTGCAGCTAGATTTATCGCTATCAATTTATCACATGGTAGTTCTTTTGTTTAGTCGTTGTCGCCAACTGTTTCCCCGTAAATTGGTGATCATGAATACATTAAGATGCAACTACACGGTTAAACTTTCCTTTCAACTTTAAAGCAATGAATGCAAGATTGATATTTAATATTAATTAATATATTTACGCAGTGAAGACAACGTTCAAAACGGTGCACCATGTAGAAACAAAATCTTCATGCATCTTAATTGAACGTACCTTTCAAACTTGATTCTTTCAAGATTCTTCCCAGATTGCACGCATACGCGATTGGAATATTGAACTGTGTAGATGCAGCTTTAGTTCCGTTACACACTACAGCGAGAATGCGTTTGTCGAGCTATAAAAAATGCTTTCGTGTAGCACTGATTTTAACGGTCGAAGTAAGACACAGCTGACATTGGTCCTGTTCACATAGGTAACATAACCTATAAGTAGCCTATAAAATTGTATCTTGTGAATGAAATGAAACGTTTAGTAGAAAGTCAGGTGTTCAAATTTATATAATATCATCGCATATCAAACCCAATGACCTTGCATAGTAATAATAAAGTCTTTTCATCAACTGCCTTCCGTATGGCGTAATAAAATTCATGTTTTAATTAGGCCTATCTATACAGAGATGGCTTCGCTGTGTAGCAACATGTCTCGCTATGAACACACAAGCATTGGTATATAGCTGACATCACTGTTACTGTTAAATTAAATTATGATTTCAGCAGATAATGAAAATGTATTTATGTTATAATAGTAAGAGAAAAGTGCAGTACATGTAATTAACATTGTTAAACATGTATTTCGCTTTTCGCAATTGGCATTACTGAATAATAACGTCGAATTTCTTTATTGCAGTAATCGATATTCATCTATGAGTATTTCAACTTCACAATGTCTGAATAGGTTAAGTATTCGTTAATAAACAATTATTAACATTTTGTGATCGAATTTTAGGGATATATTATTTACATTTTTATTTTATTCACGAAATAGTCCTAATAAATGCCACTCGAGGTCTGAGATTTCCCAGATAAATCCACTCGCTTCGCTCGTGAATTTATCGGCAAATCTCAAACCTCTCGTGACATTACTACAGAATATTTTGAAGTTTTATTGCACATAATTTTTAGCAATAGTAATAACATATTTCATTTCTTTTCCAGACAGTGGAGTAAAAGCTAAACTGATTCAAGTAAGTATAGGTTCTACATCGACAGTTATCTGTGAATTCATTAAAGATAGAATTTGTAGTGGATGAGTGAACAATCTCCCAGCCCAACGCGGAGTAGAGTAGCGGAAGTATAGTGTGTCCCAGCCAGCTATCACAGCTCAGGTAATTCTGAGTCGATCTCAAGACGATAATACTCGTACTGTACGTTTCAAATCGGAAGCGAACTACATAACAGTCAACAGACACTAATATTACCCTTTTTCTTTCGCTCTTTATGATTGGACATTGATCGCGAAGCGAAGTGACCTCAGGAGATCCAGTGTATAAATTAACTTTGCTTTCATTGGCCTTAAATTGGAAAAATCTTAGTGCGAAGTAATTTCAAAATTTCAACATCTGCGAAAGTTACAGAAAATTCTGGCTTATATCCATGTTGCTAGTAATGTTTCAGTATTTTTTATAATCAGATATGTTGCTTCCATAAATTATCACAAACATTTGAAGGGAAATACTTTTATTGTGGTAAATTAAAATGTTTATAAAAATGTAAAGTGTATCGCTTTTTTTGTCGGTAAGTACAGTTTGAACAAAGAGAACTAAACTAGAAATGCATTTGTATCGTGATCTTAGTTCACCGAACCCATTACAATATATTTCACATTTAAAAATCGAGCTCCTTCTACTGTTGTCTAAACAATGTTCATAAAGTCAAAAACTTCGTTCCACACCACATGATATGATGGAACGAACAGAAAATTTTGTAGACCATGTTCGAAAGTAGATGGTGTTTTGTGAAACTCTAACAAAAAATTCCTTGCAACCATTGTAGGATAACCAGAATTTGTCTCAAGAACGGCTTTTCTGTGATAGGCTCAGAAGCTGCTCTGTCAGTTTTTCTGATAAAGTTCTTCTACGAGTCGCACAGCATCAGGCTTTTGAATATTTGTCGTTTCTAAATTCTTAATGGCTTTTTCCAGATCTGCAATTTTGTTTTCAATGAATAACACATTTTCATATAGGTTGAGGCTTTCGGAGAATAAAACTGTTCTTACATTTGATGCGATAATGACAAGTTGTGTGTGATATTGATGTGTGCAGAGTTTCCTCTTTGTTAACAAGAAGAGCCCTACGCATCAATAGATTGAAAATTCAAGTAGGCCCTATAAACACAATAAATACTGAACTCTTGACAGTACAATCTTATTAGATACAGTACCTCTGTACTCGTATTTCGCTTATGCTCAGTCTGTCTTATCTTATAAATCTCTGGGGCAATGCAACCTGTATTCATAGGATTCAGACATCCATAAACGAAAATTACGATTTACAACACTTTTCATTTAAATCCAAGGAAATGAGACATTTTACAATTTTTTAAGTCCTAACCATTATTTCTTTATTTATTTATAAATCAGCTTTTCACAAAAGCAATAGCGAAATGTTTAAATTAAATATTAATGTATCCGAAAAATATAATAATAAAAATAAAATAAAATAAAATAATAATAATAATAATAATAATAATAATAATAATAATAATAATGTATTTTATCTGGTAGAGTTAAGCATTCTCTTCTACAGATGTAAGTCTATAATTAATACAAATACATAAATAATAATAATAATAATAATAATAATAATAATAATAGAAGCGTTGAGAAGTACTATTATTGAAACTACAGTACATTATACAAGAATATGAAATGAATATTCATTGAAAACTACGGGACATCTCATTATTCAAAGTTCCCCGTTGTTTCCGTTAGCAATGTTATAACCAAATTACCACTTGACAATTTCAAATTTGTTATAAGAAATTTAAGGTGGTGCTAAAGGACTATTTGTTTTCATAATATTTACTCGCATCAAGAATTGTATTGCAATTAAATATACTGACACGTCCATCCTTACATTATACAAGCCTACAAAATAATATACACCATAAGAACTATGTTTTACGAAGTTTACGTCCTTACTTAAAATAAGATTTAACTTCTCCAGCATTAAAAAAATTATTTTATACCAAACTGACAGTGTTAACACGTGTTAAGCACAGCACATTCTGCTTCTTTATAACAAAAAAAAACAGGCGGTCCGTAGTACCGCCAGCCTCCACAGGGAGCGCTTATCCAAGGTATAGTGCCTCTCTATAGTATTATAACTCGTTGATACTACCCTCAGTCTTCAGTGATATCACAGTCTAGTATATACAGTCACGAATCCCAATACGTAGTAAATATGCATCCATAGATAGTTGCTAACCACTAGGATCGCTACTATCGCCTCACTACAGACAATGCGAAATAGTACCGGCACAGTCTATTGTTTCTAGTGCCCTCAACAACTCAAGCTTCGTGACTATATACAGTGCTCACCAAGCTGCCACGGCACACATCTTGCACGTGAGGCAGAAGGATAGAGAATCGTGAAGGACGCCAACTCAACCACCTTCTCCTAGTACACGCTGTGGATATTTACTATAATGTAAATGTGTGCTATCGTAGGAAAAAAATTGTGTGATACACATTCTTAACTTTATCTTTCTGGTTTCACAATCTTTACACCCGTGCCAAAACGAGAACCTTAAGGAACTTGTGTCACAAATAACTATTTGTCTTCTGTGATTGGACACAATAGGCATTGCTTTCCACACCACTGCTAGGTACCCAAAATATCTGGTATCAGACGCGCAAAATATATTGCATCAACTTCACATCACTAGTCGTCCAACTAAAATCTGTAAGCATACTGCCTTACGTAACAGTATCTATTTTTTGTGTTCCAGGCACGTGCCGATCTTCTTGGTGAAATTTACCGATGGCACTGTTAGTATTCATGGAAAACTTCCGTAAAGTATTATTCTCTCATTTACATTATCCCTGTTCATTATGCAAATGTGTAGCTTCAAATCGTCCTCTCTCACTGCAATGAGCTGAAGTTGTGTCGTGCTGAACTTCAACGAATTGCTACACCGAATGAATTAACAAATGACAAAAATCAGCTTAAAAGTCGTAAATAAAACAAGATAAAAATAAAGGGAATTAATAATAAGGTTAATTATTAACCTTTCCAGAGTAGACAGGGTGGAAGAGAAATAACCTTCCTGAATGAAAGGGATGATAAGATATATTTAATTAATGAAGAGAAAACCTATATTACGTTCTGTGATTAAATGCACTGTCAATTTAGAAAATTAAGTTTGAAGTTTCAGCAGTTCGGCAACATCGCCACTAATACACTGTACTCGTGATACAGATGTAAGAGGGCAACGAACTTGCCGCAGCACCAAGCACAAGGATTATATCGAAGGAGGGATAGGAGGACTATATCTTATGCCGATGTAGGGGAAACTCGGAAAATTTGGCAATATGGCAAATTTGGCAATATTCTTGTATTTCTTCTATTGCAAAATTTCCTCCAGAGTTTTAAGAAGCTCAATGACACGATCATGTGCACTTTTAGTTTTCGTTTCATTCGAATCCTCGCATTATAGTGGCACATATTGTTACTAATAGAAAGAAGTGTTGAATACTTCCTTTTGACGTGGTGGTTGTGTGGACGTGTGTATACAAAGACGGAAGAAAAGTGTTGTTAATATGGTAACCCATTTATATAATTAATATTTTCTGTTAATAACTCATCAGGCCTTAGCTCGTTTTATGTTCTTCTTAGCAAAAAAAAAAAAATGTCTTCTACTGGATAGTGTGAATTAGGCATTTTCCTTTATAGTGATATATTGATGCTCTCTTTGAACAAGAATGTGTACTCGATGGTAAAATTTAAGAGCAGGGACGTATGAGGGATTTTTACAGTCTTCAATACAGCACTGTGTGTGGTGTGTTGCAGATATGCCAAGGGAACGAGGACATTATTCTGAAAAAATATTCCAAAGATGATCGATATGCGGGCTGCGGTTGGGAGTGTTTTGAAAGTTAGATGGTCGACTTATAGGGCTTCTAAGAAGTACAATGTGCCCTTTAACAACTTAAAGAGGTTTCTGTATGCATCCTCAGGACCCGATGACTTTGTCTTTCCCAAGAAAGAAAGACCACTAGCTCTAACCGTTGAGGAAGAGCAAAAACGGGTGACATATGTAATCAAAATGCAAGAACTTGGGTTTGGGCTATCGGCAACAGAAATTAGAAGACAACCCTTCAATATGATTAATAAGAGTGGTCGGAAAAATCCATTCAATTTTTTTCTTGCTTTTGTTTTGTGTTTATGGTATTTAGTGATTTCTTGTCCCAGTAAATTAAGCCTTATAAACCTTGTACCACTGTTTTATTTTGAAAAATTTATTTTTAATCGTATTGCCAAATTACCCCTGTACTATTGCCAAATTATCCTGATGAAGTACCAAGTCTGGAAACATGTAACTTGTTATTTATTAGTGTGTTATGTGTAAAGTAATTTAGATTTGTAGAATTTTCTTTCAGAGGTTTATTGGGATTTAATGTTTAAACACATTCCATAATGGAGGAATATTTAATTTCAGTATATGTAACTACAAACTGTGTCAAAATATAAAGTATTGCCAAATTAGATGAGTCTCCCCTATATTTTGTTACTCTCACTCTGAAAAATTAGAGAAGGAAAAGCTCTTGTGGATCAAAAAAATATTCAAATCTAAATACGTAATGTTTTTAAGAAGTTCAAGGGGAGGTTCAAACCCAGTAACCTTCATGCGTACGTCCCTGGAAACTCCCATAATATCGCAACAGTAAATAAAACTCACGTAATGCAGTCGTGGAAAATTTCTCGGTGAATCCATTTCAATCACAATGAACGGCATCGCATAGCCTATGTATTCGAAATATCAAGCTGCCAATTAGTGAATCAGTGTATGTTTAATGGAAATATACAGGCTGGAAGGGAACCGACGCACCAAAATTTAAGAGCTGATTCTACATGTTAAATAAAACAAAACTTATATTACACTTTTCCTTCGATGAAGCTTAGTTAATTAAGCAGGAAAAAAACAGTCTTTGCACAATGTTTGCAGCGCTCTATTGCAGAAATGGCTCATTTCTACACAAGCAGATAGGTCAAAATACTGTGAATAGTTAATGTCTTGAATCCTTCTTTGCAAATTAAACCGTTTAGCCGTGCATTTCAATTTAATAATTGCGAAAATCGATTAAATAAATCGCACTGTCGAGTGCTTGCGACTGAGTACAACAGAGGGGAGGGGAAGGTAAGGGATGGGTGGCGAACTTGCTACAGTTATTGCAGCAGCCGTGATGTTGCCAAATGTTTCATAGAAACGTAACGACTTCCTCTAAAACGATGAATGTTAGATTATTATTTATTTAGATTTTTCAAACCTCTCCTCATGATCTATTACCAGTTTCATATCAGTGCAGTGATTACTTTCCACCCTATATCTAGTATCAAAATTATATTCAGGCTTCCCTTCTACCTAATTCACAGATGGTATTGATTTGTAACTAGAGGTTGATATTTTCTTCCTTCTGCTTGCAGTGGCAGTTGAAGGGAGAGTGAAAAGAGTGCAAATGCATTACGACAAAGTAAAGAAGGTACGTTCAGCCATAACACAAAATGTGACCCGTTGCGCGAAAAGGGACCTAAAGTCGCGAAAGGAAATTTTACAGGGGAACAACATAACGAATTTGCGGTGTAAAAACTGCATTTCTATGTTTTGACATCTTCCGCTACCTGTAGGCTTTTTTACATACTAAACTAGGACGTAGTTTTACACTGTGCTTCTTAAATACTTAAAATCATTCTTACAGTTGCTAAGGAAACAAATGAAAATTTTAATTTGCTTTTTCTCGAAAAGTGTATAATGTAATATCAATATTCAATAAATGATATATTAAAAACTATAGCACCTGGAACCATGATTTTTTTTAATGCTCAGTACGTCATCCTCTTTTTGAAACCACAAAAAAAAAACACAAAAAAATTAAAAATCCGACTTTAGGTCCCATTTCCTGCAAAAAGTCACAAATAATGCCCTACTATTTTCAAATTACTGTTTCTTTGAAGGCTCGTACTCTATAATTTGGACTCTCGGGGAAGAAACATAAAAAAAATTAGTCGCGAAGTTGACACATACTCTCTCATTAAAATTTTAAACCATTCACAAGAGTTCGGTTCTTTTATAATGACATTAACGCATACAGTTTATTTTCTTGACCTATTATTTAAATGAAAATCGCCGACGATAATGTGCAGTCAAAATAACACATTAACTTTTGTTTCCTGGTTTGCACTCCAAACGCATATGACGTCCACAATTACGGAATTTTACTTCATTTACTAACTGTACCTGTACAGTCTAGGTTCAGTAGATAAACTTAAGTGTGGTTAATATTTCAGTAATTTGCGTACACTAGCCGAGTGAGACGGATTTTAAATAGCGATAAGACACGAGCACGGCAAGCGGGGAGGGCGCCTCTAGATGTACGACGCCAGAGGGAATTCTGCCGCTGGACAAGAAAGCTCTCACAAGGGATGTGCTTGACGTCGAAAGCTTAGAACCGCACAAAATCATGCTTATAATAGAAATCGCACATCAGAAAAGCAGTGACATTAGTCATTCCCATGCAAGGCACGTAAGTACAATGAAACATAAACGGCTGGAACAAGGAAATGTGCAGAACTTTTTCCAGCGTAAAGAAGGTGATAGAGACGAATAATTTCAAGGGAAAAATTGTTACGGGGCCGGGTATCGATCCCGGGACCTCTGGTTGAACGTACCAGCGCTCTACCACTGAGCTACCCGGGAACTCCACCCGACACCGTCTCAACTTTTCCCTTTATATCCACACAACTCGCGTGGGCTTACGAAACGCCAGAGACCCACAACGAGTGCACACCCGGCCCCGGAACACTTCAGCATTCAAGCGGTCCAGTATCATAAGCCACACTATTTACATTTTCATACGATGATATTAGAATATCAATGTCATAACCTGCCTTTGTCAAAGCATATTGCAACATACAGTATGCTTGTACTTTGGTGCAGAAAGTTGATTGTATGTCACAAAGCGGTTTTTCACATTTCAGTCTTACAAAATCAACGACCCTTTTGATATAGAGCTTATACTGCCTAAAGTACGAGTAGTAAGTACATATAAAGAGGTTCGCAATATGTTGTTTGTTGTTGATGGGAAATGTAGCAATACAGTCACGATATTGAAATATGTATGTTTTTGGTCCCATTGTATTGATACACACAGGGACAAAAAAAACGGACACTTCTATATTTGCTTGTATTTTGTTGCCAATTATTTCAAAATGAAACAAAACCCATTTAAACAAAATAATGTTTCATTTAGCACCTTATACAACAACATTTGAAAAAAAAAATCTCTGATGAGAAAATATACAAAAAAATTACAAAGGGCGTATAACTAGGGCATCGTTTGGTCTAACTAGTTTTTCATTTTATGGTGCCTTAAACATTAAAAACTCTTTTTAGTAACGGGTATTACCCCCTCTGGCTTGAATAACTGCATCCATACGTCTTGGCATGCTCTCAATTTGATTAGCAATGTCTTTTTGAGGAATAAGTTCCCATTCTTCGCCAAGTGCTCGCCTCAACTCTTGTAACGATTCTGGTCTCGGTCGTCTATTCTTAACACCCCGTCCCAGCATGTCCCACACGTGTTCAATTGGGTTCATGTCTCGGACTCCTTGCTGGCCATGGAAGAACATGGATTCCCACTTCTTGGAGATAATCTCCGACCGCATGGGCAATATGCGGCCGTGCATTATCATGCATTAAAACAAAATTATCGCCTACAAATTGGCCAAATGGCACAAAATGATCAGCCATACATTCTTTTATATAACTATCAGCTGTTAGTCTTCCATTTTCAACAAAAACCAACTCTGTACGAGCATCCGTACACACTCCTGTCCAAACCGTCACTCCACCACCTCCATACGGCACATTTTCGGAAATGCAACACTGTGAAAATCGTTCTCCCCTCCTTCTACAAAACTCTTTCACGTCCATCAGGTGAGCACAGATTGAAACGGGACTCATCGGTGAACAGAACACAGCTCCACTGTCCATTTCTCCAATCCCTGTCATCATTTGCAAAACGTAGTCGTTCAACTCGATGCATCCTGAGAAGTCTGGGACCAGTTGCAGGTCTACTTGATATCAGTCCACTTGCTTTCAACCTCCTTCTAACTGTTTTGGCCGAAATTGGGCGTCCATGCATGTTAACAAATTGCTGGGCTACACTAGTAGCTGGCAGGTTGCGCTCTCTAAGAACTCTCAACACCATATACCTGTCTTCATTTGGATTTGTAGCTCTTGGACGACCCGAACTTGGTCTTCTGGTATATTCTAGGGTCTCTCTATACCGTTTTATGGCATCATGGGTTGTGCTTCTAGCCACATTCATAACATTTGCAATGTAACGTACACTGCGTCCATCATCGTAAAGGGCTACAGCTCGAGACACATCTTCAGGTCGCATCTTGTTTTAAGACAAATGTTACAACCCCACTTAAACTCAGAAAATGTAAAAATGAAGAAATAACGAATGATAACGATAATGAAGCACAAAATGGTTGAGACAAAATTGTTATAGCTGAGACTCCGAAAGCAAAATTGGAATATTTGGTTGTAATGGCTTGTTTATAAAACAAAAAACAATCAACAATGTATACACGTCTCCATAACAACAGATTGGCTACCATAATATTGTATGAGAAGATAATATTTTGCAAAATACCAGCAAATATTAAAGCGTCAACAATTGCTGCATCTCCCCCAATAAATTTTCCAATCAAATTGTGTTTTCTTTCTGTAAACTAACCAGGAAAACTTACTTTCTCGTAATTGCGGTCGAGTGGCCAAAATTTGTATAAGAATTTGTTTCGACATTATTAACACAGTAGAAGAGAAAATGAACTACTTTAACTGCCCCCATGAGAATGTTTGCTTGTCAGTGGAAAAGGGGCCCATGACACAAAAACTAAATTTTGTGGGAGAAGCATTTATTTCTCTGAGATTATATCTTCAAGTGAAGAAAAGATATTTATTCATGATTATCATGTCTGGTAGATACATGCCACAAGACTGGAAGTTCATAAAAGAGGTCTAGATGGCAAGATCTAGCGGATTATCGAAGAAACTAGAAATCAACAGGAATGTGGCATGGACGCCTTTTCCACTGAGCCCATCAATTCATTAATTAGTCAGGCAAAAAATAAATACATTCAACTAGTAGTTTATTTAGCGCCGATGAGATCGGTGATAGCTAGATGGTATTTGGAGAGATGAGACCGAGGATTCTCCATAGGTTACCTGGCATTCGCCTAAAAGGTTGGGGAAAATCTCGGAAGAAACCCAACCAGGTAATCAGCCCATGCGGGAGTCAAACTCACGCCCCAGCGCAACTTCCGATCGGCAGGCAAACGTCTCAGCTGATTGAGCTACACCGATGACTTATCAGTAGTTGCAGTGGCAGTATTTTATTTGACGACTAAACGGAAGGAACTCTCATTGTTATTCCTCTCCCTGAGGAGATGTTACGTATTTTATCACCCTCTACAATCCAATTACCTCAACCGGCCTTCAACTCGCGAACTCCAGCTTCAATTGTTATCATGGCAACCGCTACACCACCGACGACAAACGGGGAATGTCATGGCAGCACCATGAATTCAATTCCTTTTAATCACGTAACACTGATAACGAGAAAGTATGTGTCATCTTCGTAACGCTCCTTCTGTTTTCATTAATCTATAACAGCAATATCACAAACTGCACATTTTTAACACTAACTATTTCGTGTAATGAAACAGAACCCACTCATGATTTTATTTTAACATTTTAAGTGCAAAATGCTGCAATGTGGTTAGTGGACTAGATGTGATTCTCCGGAACTCACAGTATCTACTAACATGCGAATACAAGCTTTTTCTTACTTCTCCTTCATTTATTTGTTTACAGGGGACATCACCATTCATTGATGCTGCGAGTACTCAAAATAAAGGTGAGCTACTGATTAACCATTTTCCTAGTCCTGACGCCAAGTTAAGATCATAATTTTATTTGTAGACGACCAAGACATAACTGTATAGGAAAATAATACAAAAATAAGCCACGAATTAAATATAATTTAAACACGTAATTCTAAAACATCTATCTAGAGTAAAGCTGTAACACTGTGATGATGATGATGATGATGATGATGATGATGATGACGATGACGACGACGACGACGACGCATACTATTACAGCATTTTTAGGACACTAATTTCGAACCACTTTTCGAAAACTGCAGAGTTCATTGTCATGATAAGCTGCAGGTGCATCTGCCATTTTCTTGTAACAGCTACAGCACCATCGGTGAAACAAAAACATCCCACAGTGGCGCAAAGAGGGGGAGAAGTTGGAAAAAATTATTTTAGTGGATTTTAGGTAAGATAATGGGAAGAAATATATATATATATATGTATGGGAAAATAATAATGATAATAATAATAATCTTCACAGCATTTATTACCTGTTAGTTGTCAAGTTTCTGATAAACTTATTGGCAAACTACTACAGTAAGTTATAAAAATCGTAAAATAAAATCATAACCCAGTGGATTTAAATTTTACAAAATAATTAAGAATAACGATTACAATGAACTAAACATATAGGTATAGATTTAAACACACAAAAATAGGGAATAATAAAGATTACATGTGGAGTTCTCAGTCAGAATCTGAAATACCATTGCTTGACTTATTTTCGGAACTATAGTTAATGTTCGGTGGCAGTATCATATCTAACACTTCCCTATCAAAATATGACATTCTTCCAAGCTTGAAATGTACTGTTCAAAAGCAATCAATAGCCTATTAAGCACATCTTGAATGGTCTTCTCTCGACAAATTTTTCTTGTGAAACGTTCTCTGTATCTTTTGAACAATTTATTACTGGCGTCTTGTGCTTCTTCGCTGAAACTGAAATTTGATGGGTCTACAGAATCTCGTCAATAAATACCTCCTATTTTGCCAAATTAAAATTTTCTCGTTCGTCCCAGATTTGTCCACAATGAGTCGTAAAGGCTGAAATGAATACATTTGCATCAGTTTCTCCGGTCTTCGTCGTAATCTCTGCTTGCACTGTGATTGATTAGGTACATCAGATCCCCATTTACTAACCAAATATAATTTCCCACACCCTTTCTAACCCTTGATTCATTAAAGCATCTTTTTGAGTTTGTATCTGTACGATCCAACAGGGCTTGCAGTTTTACTTCGGAAGAAGTTTCAGTGACAATGTTTGTTTCCTTTTCGGAATAACACTCTTTCTTGGCAGGCTGAATTTTTTTGTAAGAAGGAAATCGAGACAAATCTTTTTTCCTAATTTTGTTGTTCTGATCTCTTGTAAGATCAGCCTAAATAAACATAGATAATGCTTCGGTTGCTGGAAGTTCTCGTGTCCTTTGACTGTTTACCTGCTTGTATGCAGTTCCGTATTTTGAAGCTCGTTTTGGTGAAGTCATCGTAACATCTTTAACGACTTTGGAAGCTTCCAAATGAGCAACAGAACGAAGACTCATTTGGGCAGCATACGAAAGCTCCCCAAAAGAATGTTGAAGCCTCGTATTTCCAGTTTCCTGTCGTTTCACTATTTCATTAATATCTTCGAAATTTCTTGTGGTCGACCAATTTTCTTTCTTTCGGTAGTCGACTAGTTCGAGAATCTAATCGAAATTTCCGGAGACAATTTACATTACTTTGAAGAAATATTTCTTCTTTTCCGCTGGACTTCTGCCATTTCTTTTTGAAATCAGGGACAAAATAAAACAGTCTCTTATTTAGATCCGAATTCAGATTTTCCGAGCATTTAAAGTGTTTCTGCATAAATTCCCTCAAAAATCACAATTTATCGTCATTTTTTTTTTCTTGTCAGAATTTATTACGCCATACATGGTCCGTCTTGTTAAGAAAACATCATTACAGCCAGATCCTGAAGAAAATATTAAAGAAAACGATATTTTTAGTTAGGAATATGACACACGCTCTAAAGAAACTGTTATACAGCAGAATTCCGCAAATATCCGCAAAATGTTATTAATGTTTTTAAAACATGACTAATTTGTGTACCAGAAGAAGTTAAAATTATAGCCCGGACGTGCCCGGAACACAACTGAAATCGTAACAATATATCTATGAACTGCATTTTTATTCTAAAAAAACACGTAGTGTTTCTATTTGTAATTTCGAAGTCTTTTCCTCAACATACGAGTAGCTTAGTATCAAAGACGGACATCTGACCTCAATCGAAATTTAGATAGCTGTGGTTTTTGATACAATTTTTCATGTTCTTTCCAGTTATAGTGAAACCATATGCAAACTCTAACACTACATTTATAAAATAAATTGTGCTAAATATTACAAAGAACACTGTGAATTAAAAAATTACCTCTAGATCAAAACTATGGAGATGACAAATATCCGTCTTTGATATTAAACTACTCATATTGCTTTAGAAATAGTAAAACAGCAAACTACATACCTCCAGGTGAAGACTCATGTCAACCACTATTCATTAGATCAGGCGTCTCAAGGCCAACGCATGAAATTGTTACAGAGAGCAAATGTAGATAGCGTAGTCAGCTGAAGAGATAAGCGCAATACCCGAAGATAGCCGATCGTTGATTCATATTACAAGCATGAGCGAGCTAAGTTGCAACTGTCGCGGGAGAAATGCCACAAAGCTGCACTTTTGAGTTGTAATGTCACAATAGAATAGACGGCTATTTGCGGAAGGAATAAAATTTCTTAAGTAGTTTGCAATAATAATAATAATAATAATAATAATAATAATAATAATAATAATAAATTTATTTTCTAATGATATATCAATGAGTAAAAAAAGACATCTGAAGCATGAAGATCCATGCATGTTACGTAATTATTTAAGCACAAGGAACTGGCCATCTTACCCCATTACTCCTGGCCTAGTTGTCTTTAAGTGGTGTCTTGTTGGTATCACTTATGAGGTTCAGACCTATCTTCGGACAGTTGACTAAACAACAACAACAATACTTCATTTCTAGTAAATGGTTTTTGGTATCTCTCTTTTTTTCAAGTTTACACTATATTTAATTAAATAAAATTCAATTAGGCCTAAATAATAATAAAATTACAATTAAACTTGTTGGTTGTTAAAGTACGTATTTTTATGATACGTCAATATTAATATATTAATTACAATAATAGTTAAATAGTATAGTTCGTGATGCTTTCAATAATTAAAAATAACCAAAACATCTTAGAAATTCACAAACAATCTTAAATCTGGGCTCAAATTCTTTTCTCAAATCCTTTGCTACTTTAGTATTATATCTGTTACACTGGCCTTGATTCAAATTAGGTAACAATTTTAGATTAATAAAGTGGTAAAAGTTACCCACTGAAACTTGTGACTCCCACAATTTCACTTTTCCTATAAATTATTTTATTTCTTCATACATTTGCGATAATAAGGACATCCTCTCCTCGGAGATGGACACAACATCGTAGCGGTTGCAGATGTTTATTCAAACGTCGCAGTCAATGACGTCATCCGGAGATACACGAACTGCTCCCGCATCTTGTTCCACTTTTACATATAAAAAATAGAGAGAGGAGGAAGTGCTCCGAGGAGGCCCTATTGAGACGTCTGCATTAGACGAACACGTAACAAAATGATATCAACTCGAAAACACAGCGATTTTTACGCTTATCAGCTAATCAATGAGTCGTCAGTGCAAGTTCTGACCTCCACAGTGACTTACGTCATTTCACTATCGATATGTGTTGCAGGTGGTCTTTAGCTTTCTTGAACAATAGTTATTTAAAACAATTCCGCGATTTGATTTTTGGACTTTTTGCTAGCTTCGAAAAATGTGTGGTACCGATATCAGGTGCAAAGGGTGACACAACTGTTATTGTGCACTGTGGTGCCAATTACAGGACAAGCTAGCAAAAAGTCCAAAAACCAGTTTTTCATGCGACACACTGTATATACTGTCGTACCAGTTTTCGTATAAATCAGCCGTGGCGAGAATGTGACTCGCGAGACATTGTGGCTCGCAGTGATAGCTGTGCATTTCGCTTGCTTCTAATCTCCGCCAACCCCCACCCTCTCACTCACTGGAGTCAAACTCCGTTCCATTTGCATTTGTCTCTCACCTGCGAGTGGCGTATGTCTCTCTCGAAACCATGTACGAAGTTTCAAGTAGGATGGGAGGACGCATTTTTTTGCTGTCAATATGATGAGAATATTAAATGTATGATTTGTTCACAAGTATTACCAGGAAAACGGTTCTATAACATAAAACGGCATTATACTACATGTTACTGATGAAACATTAAAAGGTTAAGTGCTATTGTTGTTATCATCATCATCTCTATACGTCGATCCTTTTTCAGCAGATGTACGAATAATGCGGTTAGCTCTCCAATTTGAACTCACTGATTTACTATGTGATGTCAAATGAAAGCTAGATGTAAGGACTTGACAAATGTTGAACTTTCAAGTCTTTGCCAAAAAATAAATATCCGAAGCTTCGTTCTTTCGCTTGTTCTGTTGAAGCCATGTTCGCTACAACTTACGCTTGTGAAAAATTATTTCAACAATTAAAATAGTAAAAACCAAATTTAGATCACGACAGACAGACAAATACCTTCGTGATCAACTACGACTGGCAGTAAGTGACATAATTCCTGATTTTGAAACTTTGTCGCAGAGACATTCTGAAGACAGTTAATTTTAGGTTGTGATATTGTTCATTTCTTTCTTCGTTACACGTACTAAACATTAGTTTGTAGCCTTGCACTGTTTAAAATTATATTTAAGTGCTTGACGTAAGGAAAATGAAAATCCGTTAATAAGTCAGACAGTTGCTTCACTTCCCCTTCGGGTGTCCGCCTCCCTCCATAGGTGCTGTGCACGTTGGAGGTTACACAGTGGCTCGGCGCACGATTACATTTTCGCCACCGCTGCTGGTCTAAATACATATCATCGTAGCCTTGTAAACGCAATGAGTACCTCCAGGCAATGATGTTAGTGGCTTCAGCTCTAGTGAGCTTCCTTATGTAAAACCCCATACTTCGGAGTAATCTACGAACAGTACTTTTCCCATAAGGAAATTCGTAGTCAGTGCCACTTGCTTTCTCCCGCACAGCATGCACTTCACTATTATTATAGTTTATCCATGGCCGAAAGAAATTAAACATCGTCCTGCTGAGAGTCACATCCACAACACACAACTGAAACCGTACCGTAGTGCAGTGGCAGGGATATTCTTTCAAAAATAGAAAATTCACAACGCGGCATCCTGGCGGTATCTTTGTAAATAATAGGCAGAAAAGCGCAAAATATGCATATTTTGTGTGTTCGTTCCGTGGATGCTTATTCACTACAGAAACTCGTTAGTGATTCGATTCTTAGTCTGCATGAGAGGGCGTGGTATCTTTCACAGGCACCTTCGCACAATTTACACACGCACTCTGCACTGGGCTCATGGTAGCCTGTCGTTTTACAGATCTTGAAATGAAAACCGTGCACTGCGAAGCGTGTGATGGTGTGTCTGAGTTCGTAGTACGGTCTCTTCCACTCGTCGGACAGCATGGCCTCTGTTGTATAGAAGTCGCTCCATATTTGTGACCTCTTCGTTCGGAGTTCCTGTAGGAGATTCTCGTACTGGGCAGTGGACGGGAGCAGTAGTTGGTGTCTCAAATCTTCGATATAGAAAGGTTCCCTTGACATTTCGTAGCATAGTCGTGATGGAGCAGATTTTGATATGAATAGGGCTCTTTTAATAAATGTTGCCTTCACTCGTCCTATGCGTTTTAAATTGCTCTTTGTAAGGTTCTCCCATATGATGTTCAGACCATATTGCAATATAGGGCTGATTTTGACTTTGAATAATGTCCACGGTTTCACTAATTGGGGGAGCGTGTGTCAGATTTATGGCTTCCTGAACCCAACCCTGCGACGAAGGTTCTTTACTTGTGAAACTTGTGTACGACGTTAAAATCAGAAGATTGGTCGCTTTGAATATCTTAAAAACAGAGTTAAACTGATCATTCTTTATTTTATCAATCACCAGTACTATTAAGAGACACTTTAAGTAAACGATATGTTGACAACATACTTACTTACATATCTAATCTGATGTTGAAATACTGTGTATTGTAGGAGAAAAACAAACCAATGTAATAAGCAACGATTATCACACAAACTTTTCTGCAACAATACACATCTGTCTTTTGTTTCAACAGCGCGCGTTCAGATATAAAGATGAATAATAACTGTCCCGTTTGTTTCAGTTGATCTACATGACATACTCGATCAAATGTATCGGGTAAGTACATTCAATATCACCATTTACAATGTAACTCTTGTGCCAATAATACCATTTGGTTACTACTTTTCAATGCATTATTTTTACTTTATTATTATTATTATTATTATTACTATTATTATTATTATTAGTATTATTATTTGCAATAAATATATAATGTATTACTTATTTCTTTATTATTAAATTATTATTTATTTATTCACTAATCATGACGCATTTATTTGCTTACGTAATGTTTCTGTTTTTTCCACTCTGTGTTCGTCATAATTTCGTATTAACTGTACATGAAATAATCACGTAATCGGAAATCAATCTATTACAAATACGCGACGCCAATTACTGACGAAAATTGTAGTGCCCGCCATTTGTTAAGAAAAAATCCGTTACTGAATATAGGCTAATTCAAGGCAATCCAAGGACAAAATATATAAATTTACGTAATTTATATTTACACGTCACTATATTCCAAAGTAAGCTGAACTTCAAAAGCAGTATAAAACTCAACAAAAAAAATTCGAAATAAAATAAATACTACGCGTACATAAAAATGATTAGGGATCCGAAGTTCCTGGATTAACGTTGACAAACATGTCTAAATATCAGATTTTGTATTAAAACAACTTTACTTTGGAATTCAAATTAAAACTTTATTGAAATATTGCTACTGTATAAGTTTCTACATTATTTATTTACAGCACCCGAAGTATTTATGTTACAGTATTTATTATTTATGTCAGTGACTTGAGTGTATTGATTCGTTGTACTTAAGATAGGCGTATGGTAGCTCAAGTATGAAACGTAGTTCAGGCAGGATAACTTGCCTACATTGGCAATACCTTACTATAATAATACCGGACAGCTGTAGGGGAGAGTAGGGTAGTATCGGACATCGGGTAATATCGGACAGTGAGCTTCTTTCATCTACCACACGATGATAGTACCTGATTGACATGGTTACGTTTCTGTGATGTCGCATAGAGAAACGTAACCATGTCATTCAGGTACTACCATATGGTGGTAGATGAAAGAAACGCACTGTCCGATATTACCCGACGTCCGATACTACCCGACTCTCCCCTATACTAGCAGCGTTGACGTGAGTGCGAAATATCACGGACTTGACATCTAGCGGAGCGGCGTGGAATTACGTCCACAAATATAAATATTAATTGAATAGTACCGTATTTTATATCAAAGCTGCATATTATGAAAAATACTGCGTATTTGTTCTTTGCTTTAGTGAGACAAAATCAATTCTGGCATTAAGAATGAATTTACAATAACGTTTTATATATCCACTGCTAACAACTGCAAAGATAAAAACGGTAGTAATCTATGCTCGTAGTAATTAGTAAAGGCATGTGGACAACAATAAAACTTAATTTGATAAAACCTTAAAATTTCCAATATATTTTAACTTCTATTCATTTATTAAATTTAAATAAAAAAAAAGCTTACATTTATTGTTCTATGAACACAGAGACAAAGGGATTAGGCCTAATAAAGAATTTTGCTGACTCACGTTTTATGACCTTTCGGAAATCGAAAGTACGATTTGGAGCAAATTGTAATGCTGTGATTGTAGCAATTATAAACAGCACATATACACCCTGACATTTTAACACAGCACTAATTAATAAAACTATTAACTAGCCCAGCAACAATATATTTTGCAGTTGATCACACCTTGTTTCGCGAGTATCTCCACACCGGCCGCCTAGGTAGCAGCACCAGCGTCATTCGCGCGCAGAACTGCTAGCTGTCCCGTATTATTATAGTAAGGTATTTGACATTAGTTCCAAATACTATGTCTATGCAAGAGTTAGACCTAGTTGATCCTTGGGAGAGATTGAAAACATAAGTATTTTTCATAAACTCAAACAGTTCCGCATTGTAATTATCTGTAGTGACTTCATTTGAACGTGTGGCCGGTTGGCTGCGCTGCTTGTAACCGGTTATGTCCCCCTTCACTCTCACCTTCTCAGTGTTCCCGCTAAATCAGTTGAAGCCAAGTCTTTATGATGTACGGAAGTTGATACGTATTTCAGTGTATTAGTGCTGTTATAATGCCAGTATGCTTCAGAACACACAATCTTTGCGTATGATTTCTATGTGAAAGCAAACTCTTGTAGAGAAGTCAGACGGCGATTTATAGACAATTCCCTGCTGTTCGAGAGCCTCACAGAGAAACGGTTCGTAATCTTGTGAATAGATTTAAGCGAACGGGATCCGTTGTTGGTAAGAAACCGAGAATGAATCCCCGTGTTCTTACGGAGGGAAAACTCGATGAGATCGGGCAAAAGTTAGAACGAGGTCCAAGGAAATGTCTGAGAACACTTACGTAGGAATCAGGAATTTCGGCTTGGAATGCCACTAACTTTTAAAATTAAACCCCTATAAGATAGCTGTAGTTCAGGAATTGCAACCACACGATAGTGTAAGTAGAATTAAGTTTTGCAATTGGGTGTTAGATAATGTTAATGATGACTCTATTGACCCGCATTTTTTTTTCTTGACTCGTACTGACGAAGCATGGTTCTATCTAAATGGCCATGTATCGACACAAAACAATAGATACTGGAGTGCAGAAAAACCCGAACTTGTACACGAAATGCCTTTGCATGTCCAAAAAATTGTTGTTTTGTGTGCTGTGAATGCTTACAGAATTATAGGACCTTTTTTTTTTTTTAGTATACAGTGAATGGTCAGAGGTACAGGGATAACATAATCACAGCATTCCTAGAAGAATTATGGACATTGAATGTACACAGGCATATTTTCAACAGCTGCTCTGCCGTTACAATTAATAGAGGAAATTGTTGAAATAGAGTCATCATTAGGGGATTATGGCCAGCGCGGTCTCCAGATCTTACCGTATGCGTTTTTCATTTATGGGGAACTTTAAAAAATAAAGTGCATCGGAATAACCCGCATACGTTGGATAAACTGAAAGACAATATCAGAAGAGAAATTGCCGCAATTTCAGAAGAAAAAAGCCTGTTAATGAAAACTTTATTGAAGATGTGAGAGATATGTGGCGGAACAAAGACATATGTCCAACATATTCTATGACAAGGTATGTGGTTATGATTTGCATCTATGCTGTTTAATTTTACTGAATATCCGCCTCCGCCAGCAAACAGCGTGCCTCCTGGTACCAAGCCGGCATACTGAAACACGTGGTCTCACACAAACTGATTTTGCCGACATACTAAGAGACCGGAGAGTGAAGGTGAACGTAACCGGTTACAAGCAGCGCAGCGCAAGGCCGAGCTAATCCCCGCCAACCGGCCACGAGTCCAAATGAAGTTACTGTATCATGTTTACGTTAAAGCAACCCGCTAAATACATAGGTAGGATAAAAAGTAATGGCAACACTGCTGTCACGTGACGATGGTGCGTTCGAGAGCTACCAGCTGTGTGGACATGAACAAGGACTGTTAGATGAGTTAGTGCAGCCAGCGCACAGTGTGTAATTTAGCGAGTCTAGCCGGCCAAAAATCATTTCTCGAAAACTAATCGCTCAATTTTCATAAAATTTAGTATGTACCTTCAATTATTGAAGTGGATAAGTTTTTAATAATGAAAACGAAAATAGCAACTATTTTTACTGAAAATAAAAATAGTAATGTTGTAAAAAAAATTTCGATTCGAGTCAGAAAAATAAATTAATGTTCACAATGTGGAATTAATGTTCATAATGTGGAATACACTTAAAATTGAAAGCGTAAGGGGAAGGAATATTGCTACATATCTTACTCGTTCGGACGTCAGATGCATCCCCATCAGAATCTGTATCCTCGCTGCTAGTCTCTCCTTTGACAGCACCGACTAATGGAGGCTCGGAGACAACTGCAGCACTACTATTGAAATCGACCGCAATTTCCTCTTCTTAATTTCTTTAAGCTGGTGAAGTAAGGGTCCAAAGAAATAAGTAGCCTGAGTAAAAGATCGGTATTTGTGTCTTTCTTGATGTTTTTCTTGCGAAGATTTCTTTGAAAAGTCTAATACATATAGTATTTGTTCCTCGTTTCCTGGGCTTCCTCAGATAGTTTGCCAGTAAGTATAATAGTGTCCTGTGACCTTCTGACCATGAGCCAAGAGTTTGTAAAGGATTGTAGGCATATAATACTATTTGTGCAAGCATAAATATAATTTCCTTGTCTCCCTTGCATACATGTCAAGTGCCCGTTCATCAGTATTGCAAAACCGCATGAAAAAGGCTTCTGATATATTATGTGTAAATGACTTATTAGATTTCCATCTTTTCCCGTAATATATGCGAAAGTGGAAACCTCCCTGAAAAATATTCTTGCGGTATTTGCATCGTTTTTATTGCGACTGCTTTGTTTTATCATGTCAACAACATGTCATGTCAACATGCCTGAATCTATCCTATCTTCAATGTGTCGCAATAAGTAAAACGATGGATCTAAATTAACTGTTACAAGATTTTGTATTTCCCTTAATTCTTTATATTGATTTGAGATCAACTGTAGATCAGTAATCAAAGCGAGATCCTTATTAGGTGACAATTGTTGGTCGTTCCTGCAAAATCAATTTTTACGATTTTTTTTTCCCCCATTTTGTCGCACGTTGAAGTAATGCAAGTGAAATCTCTCCTACAATATTGGCCGCATCTCTTTTCCTAGTAGTTCTGAAATTCATATGGGCAACAGAAAGCTTTTCTTCTGGCGATCTTTCTTTAAAATGTGGACTAGCTTTTTTTTCCGTTTTGATCTTTCGCTAAGTCTGCGAAAAGTTTACGTGGACGTCTCGAATGCTTGTACTGGCAGAATCAAATTGGAATTATTTTGTAGTAGATGGAAAAGTATTGTATATTTTATTTTCAGACTTTGCATCTTGGTTGAAACATAGCGCATTATATTTTAAGACATTTATCTCATTTCTGCTGTATTTTTCCCACCGTAATCGAATTTTCGAGCATAGAAATTTAATTCATGTTTTTATTGACTGTAAAATGTCTTCAGAGTAATCTTTGAGACCAAAATGTTCAATTATATTTGAGAATTTCACTTTTCTCTCGCTCTTGTTCCACATCTGGAAAACAGCTCTCCGGATTACGAAGCGCATGGTGTCTGAAATTAATTAATAGCTACTCTGTCTGCACCTGTTTGCAGAAAAAAATCACGACGTCGTATTCAGAAAAGTATAATGAATATCTCTACAAAATTTTATCGAGGTGATAGAGGGCTACACCTTTTAAAAGTCATAAGGTAAAACTCAAACTCTTTGCACATGTTTATCCAGACACTTATTCTAGACAATAAGATATTAATTTTTGTCACGAAAATTAGCTTATATGTAAGTACATACCTTCTTATAATATATCCACACTCTGTGTTAGAAAAAATACTGTATTAACTTCACCACTTTGCACCATCCAAACACATACTTCGCGCCCGCCTGTGCAGCGTAAATGATCTTATCGCAGACATGCAACTTTCGCTCTGTTGTGAGGGTCCCCTAACAGATGTAAGCATCTGTCTACACTTGGATAGTATACTTTGGAGTGTTATAAACACGTCTATATAAGAATTTAGCATTAAAGATAGGGTATGAAAATTGATTTTTGGCCGGCTAGATGCTTGAAATTACACACTGTGCAGCGGCGACAGTACTCCATCAATCTACTGCAATGTGTAGAACGGTCACTTTCATTGGGATAGTGCGAGCGCCCTAAGACCATCCTTACAAAACTAGAGCAACGTTCCTGGATCAAAATTGAAATGGCACGGGGTCGTAGTGCACAAGAATGTTTTCAGGGACTGCGTGAAGCAAGTGGCGATGCAGCGTTGCCATATCGCACAGTTGCACGATGGATTAAAGCGTTCCGGGAAGGCCTTGTTGCACCGGTACCAAAGGGAAGGTGACCACTATCTTGGACGAATCGTCGCTATGGACGAAACCTGGACTCGCTCGTATGAACCAAACTTGAAACGCCAATCAAATGAATGGAAGCATCCCGGTTCTCCTCGTCCAAAGAAAGTGCGCCCTACACAAAGTGCTGTGAAGGAGATGTTCATTGTGGCGTATGACATTGATGGGGTAATACTGAACCACGCTGTACCTCCAAGGCTGACGGAAAACGCGGACTACTGGAACATCCACCGTACTCACCCGATATGATCCGTGCGATTACGATCTTTTCACCAAAGTGAAAGAACCACTGCGAGGGACGCGGTACAATATCAGAGATGAATTTATCCGTGCTTTAGGGCGGTCAATACGGAACATCAACAAAGATGGACGCGCTGATGGTGTACGACGCCTTCCAAACATTTGGCAAAAGGTAATAAATAAGGGGGGGGCGACTATATAGAAGGTACGTAAATGTTGTACCCCTGTGAATAAAGCCATGCCAGAAATATCGAACTGTTGCTATTACTTTTTATCCAACCCAAGTATGATTGGCATGTCCCCACAATCTCTGCAAAAGTGGTCTTAATCCTAAGAAGTAAGACGAGGATTAAAACGGTTTGCATGTTTGAAAAGGTCGCATTTATTACCGTATTTCTCTTGCAATATGTTCTAATTCATCTTTCACGGTTTAGCCGTAGCTAGCGGTTGAAACTATGCACAATTAGAAAAAAGTATTACATGATTTTAGGTTCATTTAGTGAATCTAAGATTCTTAAAAATAGCTATCAGTATCATCATCGTCATTAGTACTTTTATTGTTACTATCATAACTTGCAATGGGAGCACTCGTCACAAAGTCAAACCCATTTCTCATATTATCTTGTCAGCTCTTCATGTACACTGAGGTACAAGAGATGTATGTAGGGTCTCCAATAACGCCAAAGCCAAAAGGAAAAAGAGGTGGAAAAATTCAAATATCTTGGAGCAACAGTAATAAATATAAATAACTCTCGGGAGAAAATTAAACGCAGAATAAATATGGGAAATGCCTGTTATTATTCGGTTGAGAAGCTTTTATCATCCAGTCTGCTCTCAAGAAGTCTTAAAGTTAGAATTTATAAAACAGTTATATTAAAGGTAGTTCTGTATGGTTGTGAATCTTTGACTCTCACTTTGAGAGAGGAACAGAGATTAAGGGTATTTGAGAATAAGGCTCTTAGAAAGTATTTGGGGCTAAGAGGGATGAAGTTACAGGAGAATGGAGAAAGTTACACAACGCAGAACTGCACGCATTGTATTCTTCACCTGACATAATTAGGAACATTAAATCCAGATGTTTGAGATGGGCAGGGCATGTAGCACGTATGGGCGAATCCAGAAATGCATATAGAGTGTTAGTTGGGAGGCCGAAGAGAAAAAGACCTTTGGGGAGGTCGAGACGTAGATGGGAGGATAATGTTAAAATGGATTTGAGGCAGGTGGGATATGATGATAGAGACTGGATTAATCTTGCACAGGATAGGAACCGATAACGGGCTTATGTGAGGGAGGAAATGAACCTGCGGGTTCCTTAAAAGCCATATTTTGTAATAAGTAACAAGTTATTGTTCTTGCAAGGTGATGACACACCAATTATTGCCACTTTTAACCATGTTGTAGACCTAATTTATTTTTTTGCGTGTTCCAGTGGACGAGATTCGCGAAAAGAGGATGAACATTCCTGCCTCTACCAGTTAATCCTACTTTCTTCAAGAAAAACTGCACGATATGGGAAAATATTATTTTTGTGGGATTCTGTTTCCTTTGTTTTATCGCACATTTCAAGATTATGCACAAAATAATAAACACTTATTGATTTATGCAATCACGCTCTTTATTCATAATTTAATGTGTTACTGTTGCTACTAAGGTACAGTTTGTTGAATACTTGCGACTATACGATCACACCAACAACCGTAATGGTACACCTTCATACACTAACAAAATTTATTGGATAAATTGCACCTATGAAACAGATATAACTTTCCAAGTCACTTATTAATTAATAAACATATGGCCGGTTTGTCCAAGTATTGTTAGAACACTTAACGACTGTTAAACCTTCAACAGTTTGTTAAATACAGTTTTTCCATTTGTTCAACACCAGTTTGGCTTAACAGATTCTTAACATTTTGCAATTCATTTTTGATTTTCAGAGAAGTCTATATTGTATCTTAAAAGTATTTATTTCAGTCACTGACTTCACAGCATATGTTTAAGGTGCTACACCTTTACATTACATATTTAAAAGACGTAAGAACGTTTTCGTTGGTCTACGCCAACATCATCAGATACGAAGTACATTTCAGCAATATCAATGCTCTCTACATAATATCTACAAATACAAAACATATTTAGTGGCATGCAAAATGAGACATATTAAAAACCAACATTGCTGTGATACACATTGACATTTTATATGACTGCCTTGATTGTCACTTACTTAAAATACACGTATAGATTACAAAAAATATTGATTTACATATATATATAAATGCAAGTCTTCACATATGAGATAATAAAATGACATGATTTAAAAGTGATAAAAATAATAAAATATAAAACTAAGATGAAAATTATGAATGTGAAGAGTTGCAAAATTACAGTAATTACATGTATTATATTTTTATTTCTGTTTCACAATAATATATATATTTCCACCATTCAGAAACGTATGTATCATGGTTTGTGTCACGTAATTATTTGAATATTTTCCAAGTTTATATGGTTTTATAAATGCCAATGTATTATACGTTGGGTTGTTTGATGTTGATTAATGACAAAATCAAATATACATCATTAATCAACATCAAACAACCCAACGTATAACACATTTAAGTATTTTAAGTAAGTGACAATCAAGGCAGTCATATAGAATGTCAATGTGTATCACAGCAATGTTGGTTTTTAATATGTCTCATTTTGCATGCCACTAAATATGTTTTGTATTTGTAGATATTATGTAGAGAGCATTGATATTGCTGAAATGTACTTCGTATCTGATGATGTTGGCGTAGACCAACGAAAACGTTCATACGTCTTTTAAATATGTAATGTAAAGGTGTAGCACCTTAAACATATGCTGTGAAGTCAGTGACTGAAATAAATACTTTTAAGATTCTTAACAGTTAGTTAACTTTAAATGTAGGATTTCAGGCCGTTAACTCATTTAACAAACAGTTAAACATGGCGGATAACACCACAGCTGTTCAGACAAAAGTTGTGAAAATAACATGTTATGTTTCTCTTTGAGGAATGTTTAGAGTAAGGGCCGGTTTCACCAAGCTTCAGTAAATCAGTCCAAATGAAACATTAAGTAATACTGAACATTAAAATATTTACACGAATACGTTTATATGTGCGCTGTCTCCGTAGACTTCAAGCCGAGCGGGCATATATGCCTCGTCGCGCTGATTACATCATGACTCTTCGATGGAGCAGTCAGTAGCGAGTTGGCTTGTCATCCCAGATGCCCGGTTCGATTCTCGGCGATAACTTTTTTTATTAACGTAACTAATTTTTATACATGTTACCTTTCTTCATTTTTTTAATTTTGTGTAGTGGAACGAATTATTTCGCAACTCTGGCTCCACTAGAGGAATTCAAAAAACTCTTGGGAGATCAATTTTCTTCCCGAAATAAAACAAAGATAAACAAACAAATTAAAGAAAAATAAAAGAAATACACATGTGGATCTAATACATTGTCCACATACCACCGGCGTCTATCACTTCCTGGCATTTACGCCTTACGGCCTTAACTCTGCCAGCTAAAATAAATTATTATTATTATTATTATTATTATTATTATTATTATTATTTTCGGGGCATTGAGTCCACCAGATCGCGGAAATAGTTCTGGTCCTTAGCGAAATCTTTTCAGGTAGCCAGAACTTGATCCCAGAACTGATCTGGATTTTGAGGTGGGATGTCTCGATATTTGTCAATCCTCCTCTTTTTCATGCTTTTCCGTGAACCGTCTTTGAACGTTTATGGCGGTGTGCGCGGGGTGATTATCCTGCTGTAAAATTAAATTTTCATCGGAAAGAAAACGATTATAAATTCCAAGAATCCAGCTCTTTCGCTTCTGTTTTAAAGCCAGTGCAAACATATCTTATCGCTAGCTATAATATAATTCTAATAAATGAAAGTTAATATACCAATTAAGTTTTGTTATGTTTGAATGCACATTATGTATTAATTTACTAATATTTCTTAGGTACCGGTATATAGTTATAATAATCACTTTCATGTCTTAAAATAAAACTCAGTTGTATGTTACCTAGTTGACTAGTTTCAGCTTTGTCTCAGCCGTTTTTATGATACTCTAACCTATGATCAGTTTCTTCTAAAATTTTGAGTACCGGTACCACGATCTTTGTGACGCGGTATCTTTTGTGAATTTTTGTGTCATTCAAATTTTAAAAATGATCGGTTTTTAAATAGTTAACATTATCTCCATTTGACTCTTAATTTTCGAGCAGTTTCAGATATAACAATTCTGCGTCGAAACGTTCCGCCATTTTATATTGCAACTAATGAATAATTAAAAATTTAAAGACGGAAATTTCTATCACTAAATTTAATGATAGTTTTACTGGTTCGTTAGGCTAAAGATGCTTGGTGAAATATAAAAATGATTTAATGAACCAGTAAATAAATTAATGAATCATTAAAACCTTAATGAAGCTTTGTGAAACCGGCCATAAGACTGGTAATATAAAATTTAAAATATATTTTGGAATATTAATATAGGGAAGATAATCTTTATAAGTCAACTGATTATCATACTGACGCTTATTTCGATGCTGAGCTATTATCCATTTAATATTGAGGAAATGTGCGATCTCAACGTAGCAAGAAATTGAAGTCAGATTTGAATATCCTACAAACAGAAATAGGCCACTTGTTCCAATTCACCAGCTACTATTAACTCTAGATTTTATGTTACTGGCTCTTCAACTATAGCCGATGTCAGTAGTACTTCAACATACGCAGTGAGTAAACAATAAAATGTTTCAGCAGCAATTGCTTCTTTAGGACGAAATTACATATAATTTATACCTGGACCTGAATTAGAGAATTTTATATGATACGGAATTCTCCTCGGGGTTTTGTGTACAGTTGACTACACACACATTCGTGTAATTATTGTCACCTGGTGGTCGTAATGCTGAGATTTTTCTAAACAAAAATTCATATTTAGCGTTATAAAATATAACCATACTTATAATAATTATTATTCAATAGTAGTCAATGCAACTTTCATTTATCAACTCTGTGTACTGTATGAATCATGGCTACTGTAACAGGTTACGATTTTACACATGTACAGAATTTAAATAACAATATCAGCCCATAAGAAGTTGTCTTATATATGCAAAATCATTACCAACTACTGTTGAGTAGTTAGAATAGTATTAACGACAGTTAAAGTTAAGTGTTGGTTATTTTAAACAAAATTATGTTGGAAAAATGGAAAATATCTTAACAAAACGTTAAAAATAAACCAGCTGTTAATTTAACATTTGTTAAACCAAATTAAACATTACTTGGAAAAACTGGCCAATAATATATCGAAACATTTCCTTCCCTTCTTCACAAAAGAAAGAGTGACAGGACTGTATTTGAAAGGGTGAACAATGTTGGGGTTCTTTCCTCAAGAGCGCCCGCAGGATTCAATCTCAGTGGTGGCAAGATGGTTAGAAAATTAGAGGAAACTGATGGACGAGGAGAGAGAAAACTTAACATGAAAAATAGCCAGTTCTGAAACCTACATTACCCTGCGCACGCATAGTTTAAAGCACTCTCTTTTGTTGAAATGTTTACCGAGGGTTTGAGAAAATATGTATCGAGCATGTAGAGAGAAAAGGCGTAAAAAAATACACTCGCTACCCACTGTGGGCGCCCTTGTCTTTCCTTGAATCTAAACTTCCTTGCAAAACAGCTATAAAGAAAATATGAAACATAAGTTACATTGGCCTAAGCTTCTGGTAATTTCATTCTAATAAACTCAGAATAGAATACAACTATACGACTGGATGAAAGTTCCTCTAATCCTTCAATCATACGATGTAGGACTATAAATTAATTCAAATATCTACTTTAAATTTTTGGATTGCAAAGAATACTTTTGTCTGTAGATCACGAAATGAAGTTTCATCTTCTGTTTAGATGCATATTAAATTATTTCATTTGTGTCTTGCGTGCCTCTTTTAAATGAAAACACAAGAAGATAAAATTTCAAAAGTTGGTATAATTTACTTGGCAAGGAAACTGAATTGTGCATAATATGCCACGTTTTTGTACCAAAGCCGTAAAATATTACCATGGCAACTAAAACGTCATGACTTCTATTATGACGGCGTAACTTGTGCCATAAAGTTAACATCATGACACAATTTACCGTGCTAAAACATTTAGTACAACTTTGTTATCATAGCATCCCCTTTCTTCATGATACACTGCTCGAAACAATTAGAGGAACACTATGAATTATTTAAATATTTTTTCAATGAATAAAGGTACAGACATGAATTTAATAAAGTATATTATTTATGGTTATTTATAGCCACATTTATCTCCATGTCAATAAAAACAAACGAATACTGTCAACAAACAACTTTTTAAAACATTGCTCTGTATAAGAAATTGACTCTTGTCCTTACTTATCAAACTTAAACACCCGTTATGAAGGTCTAGTATCGATATGGCCACCACGACATTCGATGACAGCTTGGCACCTTCGTGGCATGCTCCCTATGAGATTCTGTATTTCCTCTTGGGGGATATTTTCCCCATTCCTCCTTTAGAGCATCTCCAAGTTCCTGCAGGGTTTGTGGAGTTTGATGTAGGTTCCTGACTTTCCTATCCAGAATAACCTACAAGTGTTCAATAAGGTTGAGATCCGGGCTGATCGCTGGCCACTCCATTACCTCAATTTCATTCTCCCTTAGGAAATCCCTGTGACAGTCGTAGAATTTATTTTAGTAGGTTATTTTACGACGCTTTATCAACATCTAGGTTATTTAGCGTCTGAATGAGATGAAGGTGATAATGCCGGTGAAATGAATCCGGGGTCCAGCACCGAAAGTTACCCAGCATTTGCTCATATTGGGTTGAGGGAAAACCCCGGAAAAAACCTCAACCAGGTAACTTGCCTTGGTTTCGCGGCCAGACGCGCTGACCGTTATTCCACTGGCAGCCGTAGAATGTGCCTTGGCATTATCCTGAACAAACAGAAATCCGGGACCTACTCCAATGGCAGCAGGTGCTAGATGCTCTTCTAGAACGTCCTCGATATACTGGACAGCATATAGTCGCCGGGGAACAATTGCGAGGTCCGTACGATTGTTGTACATAATTCTGGCCCACACCATTATGGAACGTCCACCGAATCCATCAATTTCCTGTACAGTTCTTACAGAAAATCTTTCCTCTGGCTGTCCCCACACCCTTAAATGTAAGAAGATACCTGGGTTCGTCCGAGAAGAGCACAGACTGCCACTGGTTCAGGTTCCAATCCGCATGGTTTTCAGCAAACGTAAGTCTTGCTACGTTATGCTCATTTGTTAAACACTGTTTTTAACAGGCATTTTTGGGCGAATATTCTCTTTCCTTAATCTGTTCCTTACCGTTTGGTATGAAACCTGGATTCTGGAAGCCATGTACAGGTTATTCTACAGATCTCTTGCAGTTTTTGTACGCTGTCGAAGAGCAGATAGGACAATGTATCTGTCGTGTTGGGGTTGTTTTACATTTGCGGCCCTGGCCAGGTCTTCTACAGTGCTGATCTGTCTCTATGTGCCTGTCGCGTAACCTGGACACCACGGAAAGAGAAACCTCAAGCTCTCTAGCCACTTGTCTCAGTGATTGACCTTGTCGTAAAAGAAGTAGATCATGGTACACTTCAAACTCATTTAAATGCCTCATTTTGTCAGAGGCTTTAATAAACAAGGCAATAATCAGCATTCGTCACTATAGCAACGTCAGAAAGCTTACCGATTAGAAGTTGTCAGTGCCTTCCGCAATCAAAGATATCACCATATTTGTTATTTCAGGTAATTACTCTGTATTTAGACATAGATCTTTAAAAATTGTGCTACAATTTACATATTGTCCAATTTCCAGCATCACAGCTTCAAAAAACACTAACTTATCCAATTTATTACAAGTGTTCCTCTAATTATTTTGAGCAGTGTATTAAGCTACTAATAATTACACATTAGTTTTATGTTATTTATTAATACTGTTTTATAATGCTGTCTGACAAAAAATAACGTAAGAAACACATATTAATTATAATGTTATACAATTATTATACTGCCATAAAGTATAAAAGCTTGTTCCACAATATGTCATAAATCATAATTTTATTACCACAATCGTGTGTATCTGTAGAATTTCCTATGGTTTGTAGTAGTTAGTTTTAGTTGAGTAGAAGAGAAGGCCTGAAGGCTTGAACTCTACCAGAAGAATTAATGAATAATAAATACCACTACCACTAATGTAGGTTCAAGTTAAGGCCACCTTAAAACTAAAAATTGCTCAAATACGTGGGTCAGTTAAAAATTATTACTGTAGATTTTGCAGCGGTTCTTGCGAAGGAAGTTATCTACACAGAAAATGATTTCGCGAATGTACGACGATTTGTCCCAAGCAAATGGTGCCAGTAACTTTCGTCCCAATGTTTTTGTCCCAGAGATACTTAACCCCTTCTTTTTTGTGCTCCAATTTTTAGTCCCATACGCCTGTACGTCCCAAGCTCAAATTAAGATAATTTGTATATTTTATGAATTCTGATGGAAAAAAAAAACAAATTACAAATGATTTAAAAGTTCACTCAATCATAGTACTCCGCCCAAGGGCAGGTCTTTCACTGCAAACCCAGCTTACTCCAATCTTTCTTTTTTTCTGCCTTCCTCTTTGTCTCCTCATATGATCCATATATCTTAATGTTGTCTATCATCTGATATCATCTTCTGCCCCGAACTCTTCTCCGTTCACCATTCCTTCCAGTGCATCCTTCAGTAGGCAGTTTCAGCTCAGCTAGTGACCCAACCAATTCCTTTTCCTCTTCCTGATCACGATTTAAAAGTGTACTAGCTTTATTTACCTAATTCAAGTACATATCGATGGCTGAGAACCAGACTGTTCTAAGTCCAACTTTTTATAAGAAAGAAATCTGTGTTTCATTGTGTTCCAGTTCTTGTCTGCATACATGAATCGAACAAAATTGTAAATATTCCTCTCCACAATGTTGCTATGAAACTATTCCAAATTGTTTCACGAAGCTTTGAATGTCAGGAGCTTAAAATAGCTCTCCTGAAAAAAGAAATAGCACAATGGACTTGGAACAGTCTGGCTCTGGGCCAGCGATATATCAGAATAAATATCCTGAAAGAGCATATGTAAATTCACCATTATCCTTTTACTCGTTATAACGATTTACAACTCTTTGCACCTGACGATCTACGGCTACATGAATTTTTCTTCTCTCGTTGGATAATTTTGTAATTTACACTTTCAATTTAGAAACCTATTGATTTGTAATGTTATACCGACAACAAGAGAGAGGAACAGAGATCAAGGGTGTTAGAGAATAAGATTCTTAGAAAAAATATTTGGGGCTAAGAGGGAAGAAGTTACAGGAGAATGGAGAAGGTTACACAACGTAGAACTGCACGCATTGTTTTCTTCACATGACATAATTAGGAACATTAAATCCAGACGTTTGAATTGGACAGGGCATGTAGCACGTATGGGCGAATCCAGAAATGCATACAGAGTGTTAGTTGGGAGACCAGAGGGAAAAGGACCTTTGGGGATGCCGAGACATAGATGGGAGGATAATATCAAAATGGATTTGAGGGAGTGGGATATAATGATAGAAACTGGATTAATCTTGCACAGTATAGGGACCAATGGCGGGCTTATGTGAGGGCGGCAATGAACCTCCGGGTTCCTTAAAAGCCAGTAAGTAAGTAATAGTGACAACAAGCACTGTATTTTTAAATGAAAATGTTGTATGAGTTCTAAGAATACTCCAACCATAACAACATACAAGCTTGTCGTTATTTTCGTACCTAACGAATGGAACGAACAGAAATGTGGGACAAAAGTGTTTCGTTTGGTCCTAGTCGCTTGGTACGAAAACTGCTTGTGACAAAATAATTCCTGGGATGTCAGTGACCTGGGACGGACCGTTCGGGACGAAAAGTCGTACTACGTGACTTCGCCATGTTCCAACAACTCATTGCCACAGAGCGTATTCCGAATCTCACCAGTGAGCAATCCGATGGCATCACGGTGTTCCGAATTCCACCGGTGTCGCACCGGTGCCATCAACTTGCAGGGGTGGTGGCAGTCTCCATCAGTCGCCTTCAGTGAATCTGATTGGTTCTTGTATAGGGCGGGAATTAGCAGACGAATAACATCGTGCACTGTTGTGTCATGGCGGTGTGTTCTGCTGTATTGTGTGTAATGAGCACAACGTAAAAACAATATGTTAATAACTTATGAGCGAACATGTCAACGGACCAGTTATTACTACCGGTTCAAGAAATAAGTTGTTCATGATCTCTTTTCTTTGAAAGAGATGGCAGTACGGAAATTTCGCAAAATTTTGCTAGCGTAGCACAGACAACCACTTACACAGTCGCCATGACAGCATCGATCCTTCCAGCAGTTTAGTTCCTTATTTCGTTGCAACGTGACGTCACTGATGCCACCGGACCGGTGAGATTCGGAATACACTGACAATGAAGGAGGAGGGTAAGAAGGCGGACACGCTCGAAAACCGTATAGAAAGTGCTCTCAAAACTATTGAAAACACAGCAGACAGCAGCAGTGGCTACCTAAAGAAAGAAAATAGAGAAGACTTACGTAAAGCGGTAAGTGAGATTAGGAAATGTTTTGTGGAAATGAAAGTAGTCTTAGAAGCAGTGGCGGCTGATTGACTGAGGCAAGTGAGGCCGGGCCTCAGTCACTTGGCTTAACAGAAATCAAATTTTGTGTTTTTATATAATGTATTAGTTATTTGAATGAAGCATCGCTGTAGAAGCATTTGAAAACTTTGTGATGTATATAGACTTGTTTTGCAGTAAAATTTACTCCTGAGGCCAGAATCGCTCGTGCCGGGTCTGGTTGTGATGTATATAGACCTGTTTTGCAGTAAAATTTGTTCCTGAGGCCAGAATCGTTCGTGACGGGTCTGTCTTCTGAATTTCCTGTATTTTCGCGGGGTTTGAGCTTGCGCTTAAAACGCTGTAGCCGAGGCACAATTCGTCTGGCCTCGTGGCCTGGTCAGGTTTCACTCCTCACATCCATGGGCCGGCCTCAAGGGTAGAGTGGGGTGGGAATAGCAATGGTGACTTGTCTTCCTAAATAGGTCATAAATAACACAAATCCCAGCTATTTGGCAGGCAGAGACGCACACTATTCCCTCCCCTTATGTCTCAGTTTATGACTTAAGCGAGGGTGTTGTACTATTGTAATTCGTAGTACAGTAGTGAATCTGGGCCAATGTTGTTATGTATTTCGGGAAAATATAAACAGAAACAAATGCGAGAAATAATGCTGGTGTAGTTAATTCATTGTTAAAGTGTCCTTTTTTCAAGAAGAAATAATATTGAAAGAAAGGAAGTTTTAAATAAAGAGGGAGTCTACCGAGATACCTACGACATCGCTGACAATTTTTCTGACAGATAATCTTAAAACGCGAGTTTCTATTGCATCCTGGTATGGGCAACATAAATGGTTAAGTGGTAATGTGGTGTAAAATAAACTTCTGTGTTGGCCTTCTTCGTTGCTGTTAAGGGAAAAAAATAAAAAGAACAGAAAGGAGAGGAATTTCAACACATAATGTGGGTTGCTTCATCACACTGAAACAATCACTGAAACTCAGAGCATAACAGCTTATTTGGTGAGTGACATTATTTTTCATCAATAGTAGGCTAATAATAATAGACTAATAATAATAATAATAATAATAATAATAATAATACAGTAATCATGATATTAATAATATAACAATAATTAATATCGTAAATAAACATTTCCTATCGGAGGCACTTAAACTAGTTGCATCTGGCCTCGCCGAGGATTTCGATCACCGGCCGCTACAAGTTACTAGTGCGAAGGACGAAACTGGCAATTGGGATTAGGTACAATAGTCTATAGTGCGATAATACGCACATAGAACTGACGCCTGTATCGAAATGAACGGCCATTATTTTAAAAAATGTGTTTAAATATCCATATTATGATTATTTTTCAATTTAACTTAATTCTCTATATTGTACGCTAATCTGCTGTAGACAGTATAATATACACTGCATAATGAATACGTCCACATGGACAGCTCAATTCGTGAGTAAAAAAAACTCATTGTTAATACTGTACTGTATTTTGATTAAACAAAAACCTAATTAAAATAATCAAACTCAAAAGCGCGATATTTCCTAGTTTTTTTGCAAATGGATGAACTACTTTTCTTCCCTCCTATACCTAGTGAAGTGCTTCGTTTGTATATTACGCCAGTATCATCGAACTCCAGTCGTGGAAGGAGGTAGCAAACGGCGTTGATCCAGAGGTATAGGCAAGTTAATATTAAAAATGTTAGTAAAAATAAAATGATGTCCCTATATATCATTAGCTATTTATGCACTAAATTATTAAAACAAAGTACGATTTTACACAAAAGTGATGGGCTACTGTCTTACATACTCGTTTCAAGAAAATTATTTACTTCTTCCCTTCGAAACATATTGCCATCTTCCCCTTCCCTAGTCGGTGGTATGGTGAACATAACTGCGTATGCTTGTTCATTCTAAACTTCATCACAACCATAAATGGAAAAAATGATTCTAACTAAGTTCTCATAAGTAAATATGCATTCAGGCACCTTTAAAAAATGCTAAAGGTTGGTATTATTTAATGTGTTTTTAATACTTATCAACTACTAATAATATCACTATCTTTCGTCACTGTGCGCTCCCTTGTATTTTCCACTGTCGCTGCCACCATGTTTCGTTATGTAATCATGTGACTGTATGCAGCAATATGATTCGCTTCTGGAGAACACAACCACTAAGAACAAAATTAGTGTTACTTTCGGACTTACGACTAAAAACAACTGCGAATTGCAATGTTATTAGGTTATTTATTTTGTAATTTTATGATCAATTTATATTCTTTAGGTCCATGAGATTCGTGTGTATACCATAACTCGATTTTGTTTGAAAGTGGAGTTAGAACCATTAAGAACTCAAGAGACGAATTGGCTCTTTTTCACCCACATAGTAAGCCTCTCTGTCTACGGCTGAACAGGAGCGAGAAGTGTCAGGAAGAACTCATTGTTCAAACCCTTCTAGATACAGCTTGCCGCTGAAAAATCAGTGAAAGCTATTTCTCACAACATTCTTCAAATGTTAAAGAACAGGAATTGTATTCACCTAAGCCTAACTAAACAAGTCGAAATTTGATTTTTGTCCACCTAGACTGGGAAAATTGCACACTGCGCGACGTCTTGAATCACAAAGTGATTACTTACACTTATCTTAATACTATGATGTACCGAAGTACATATACACTGTGTCCGGGACAAAATTTACCAATAAGAAAGTTTAATCGCTCGCGTAAGAATGGAGATAGGAAAATGAAATTTGCGGCAAATGAAAGAGGGACATTTTAAGTTTTATGTGTGATGTTGGCAACATTTGGTCATTGTTGTTGACATAGCTGTAATTAAAATGGCGTTCACAGTGCAACAAAAAGTTCAATGCTGCTATTGGCTTGCCGAATTCAAGTATCCGAAGATAGTGGAGAGAAGATTTAGACAACAGTGGCCTGAGAAGCAACCACCAGGTAGGCACACAATAACACCTTGGCACAGAAAGCTTCTTGAGACCGGGAAGAAAATGACAGAAGCGCAAGTCGACAGAATTCCAACGGAGCCCGCCGTGTAAGTCTGTTCGCCGTGCCAGCAGGGAACTTACAATTCCAAAGTCAACTATCCACGATGTTCTGCACAAGAGGTTACGTCTTCATGCATACAAGATTCAATTGGTTAAAAAGTTGAAACCAAACGACTTGCCTGCACGATATGATTTCGCTAGTGACATGCTGTTGAAAATGGATATCTGCAGAAGGTCGTGTTTAGTGATGAGTCCACCTTCCACGTCTGTGGGATCGTCAACAGGCATAATTGTCGCATCTGGGGATCAGAAAATCCGCATGTAGTGAGTGAATTGGAAAGAGACAGCCTTAAGATTAATGTTTGGTGCAGACTTACACATGAAACTGTGATTGGACCGTTCTTTTTTGTGGTCATTCGAAACTTTGGAAGTCCCTTTGTCAATTCCCGCAAACAGCATTTTCATCCATCAATTATTTGGTGAGTTATTAAACTTTCTTATTGGTAAATTTTGTCCCGTTTTGCAATACCATATGGTGAGGAATGGGTAGGACGGAGAAAAATTCTCTCCGGCACCGAGATTCCAACCCGGGTTTTCAGGTCTACGTCCTGAATCCGGTATGGCTTAGTACGTAGAGCTGAAAACCCAGGTTCCATTCTACTCGTTCTTCACCATATGGTAATGCACGGAAATATCATACGTACTTTGGTACATCACAGTAATATAAAAAATAAATACGCAATTCCATTACTCAATTTTATTATACAGCTACATCTTCAGCTATCGACACTAGAAAAAATCTTCATTCTTTTATTCATTCATGTGCAATCTGATTTATGAGTAAAATATGCATTTTTGCATTTAACTGTTAAGGTATATGTACACCCACAAAACGCAAAAAATGATGAAAAATTAGAATTTTCAAAATATAACTATTTTAACAGAGAATTTTCTACTCTTTAATTTGATGTAAGAATTTTCGATTTATGCCTTATGGTTTTTCAGATAACTCCCATTTTCCAAAATACTGCGTCATCAGCCACGGTCACTTACTTTTGGAGTAATCTTCGTAGCAGTCAATCCCCTCGTCCAGCATTGCTTGTAAAATAAACTTCTTTCTAGTCCCGAAATAGATGCATAGATATCTGAGCATGATCATTAGATTGAAAAAACCATTTTACATAATGAAGTAATTTATAATCTTTTACTGTTAGTCATAAAACTAAATTTGTGTGTCAATGATGTGGTACATCATTTTAATAAGAGTCCAAAAGTAGAAATTACAATTCTGAGGAGGATGGGCATAAACCCTGGGACAAACACCATCGCAGGATTTGTTGCATCAGTGGAAAATAAGGACAAAAATTCCAAAAAAAAAATTCAACACCTGAAGTTAAAACTAGGCGGAGGTATTTGAGAGGCAGAAAGAAGCTGAAACTGGACCGACATGAAGCTGCTTAAGGGGTGACATATGATGATGCAGTCTTCTAGGCTCTGAAAGTTTGTGGTTCATTTCCTGTAAATAGTAATTTTAGAATATTTAATTCTTTTAAACATGATATCACAGTCAAATATGGTGATACCAAGAAGATATTGGTGCCATTTTGAAGCTTGAAATGTCCTCCAGTGCCTGACAATGAGTAAAATAACATTAATATAATTAATAATTATCTATGGATTTTTTACATGATTTGTGCAACATAAAATATTATTGTAAGTTACATATATGGTAATATTTAATTAATGTAAATAAAAATAGGAAATAGCTCTATGTCAGGCACTAAAGAATAGTTTTAGCTATAAAACAGTGAAGAAACTGTGGCTCTATCTTAAAAACTGTATAAGCTATCATGTTTCAAGTTGCATGTCAAAATTATAAACAAAATAATTTTTAAAAACAATTTAGACATAATTTCAAGGGATCTGTTCACTTCATTCTCTTTCTGGCACCATTCTCAATTGTATAAAAATTCTACAGAGCAAAATTATACAAAACAAAATTTTTTGTATGTAAAATTGTACATATACCTTAAGGCCCAAATTTACAAACCAAAATATTATATCTGAAAATTTCAACATCATCAATGAAACAATAATGACTGGTGAAAATATCACTGAAATCAAGCTTAAAACTCAGAAGCTCGTACTCTTAAATATCCTGCAATTATATTACCCTTGTTTGCTCAATACTCCCGTCTTTAATTTGGCGATAACTATTAATACCTACATACAAAACTCAAAATGTCGATGCCTGTTCAATATTACTAATATCCGCAACCAACTTCCATTTTATGGGGAATCCAGAGATTACCTAGATTTAGATTTTTGATTAAATACAATTATGTCAAATTCCTTTGAGGTAATATTAAACAAGTAAAATGATCGTTACAAATTATTTTCAGTTTCAGTAAATAAAACAGCGCCATCTCCACCACGAAAAGAAAAACTCTTTTTCCCCATGGAACACCATTCCACTTTTCGTGATCGCAAAATGACAACCAAAGACAGCCTACATAGAAAAAATCGCCTCAGTTTGCAGCACATTCAAACAGTGCTGATTACCTGTTCCACGTTCGCGTTTTTTAATCTGTATTCAAGATTGGGGCATATCAGCAAACAATGGTAAAAGAGAAACAAAATATTACGTAGGTAATGCTGCTATCATATGCGTGATAGTTTTCATTGTTCCATAATTTACAAAACGAAGGACGAGTACATTGTATAGGTTATCTGCTTTTGATTAAGCACACGTTACAATTCCGTCTTTAGAAAAGCTCAAGGTAACTGAACTGATACTACAATCGCGAAGAAAGAGGAACATGGCGTTCTCAAAATTAAACAATATCCCGCTCAAATGCACTGGATTTAGGAAAAAAATAAATGTTACTTTCTTGCCATTCCATCAGTTTCGCAACTTTGTCGTTCAAATGTCCCCCTGCGTCAGACACACGCACCTTACGGGGAACTCCACACACAATAATGAAAAAAGTTCCAAAAAATTTGCATTAGCTATTTCACTTCTTTAGAATGTATATTTTCACACCCAAAATGGATTTTGTTCAATTCTAATTACAAAATATATGCTTTTTTTTAATTAGTCTGTAAGGGGCCGTGGCATATAAAGAGCAGTCGGAAGCTTTTTGTCATCAAAGAATTCTTTTTTATACATTTCTCATTACAAATCCAATAACTTCTTGACCTCAAGTTGGCTGCCTGAAGTCGCTGATGCATGTAGCGGGGTGACAATTCTAATTTACATAAATATTGGAGATGGGATAAACTGTTCTTTTTAAGAAATAGTTTCGACTGTAACTGTTTCATGAAGGAAGCTGTTCCAAAATAACAGTTTAAAAAAAACAGTTTCATAAGAATATGTTTACAACGTGAGTGCCAAGTGTTCCAACTGTTTCAACCTCTCATTTGCTTCAGGAACATCTTTCAAAGCCCTTGAATCGTCTTTAAAGCAGCTGTTCAGTGTATTATGATGACGAAAGTCATTTTTCGTAGATTACTGTTAAGGGTACAGTAAATAACAACAATTCAAAATAAATCGATTTTAGTAAAAATAACGCATATAGCCCTAGGCCAGATTAATAACGATAAGACATTAGCCGATGATATTTTTCGCTGTATATTAATAATTAAGGGACTGCTGGCGGGCTTATGTGAGGGCGACAATGAACCTTCGGGTTCCTTAAAAGCCATTTGTAAGTATATTAATAATTAATATTATGTTAGGACACCATGAACATATTCTCCATCAGTGGGCAGCTAATAATTAATATCAGATTTATTATGCCTTAGGTAATTTGATTCGTACAATTAAATTGCACGATCCTACATAGGCTACTGTTGCACGAAGGCCGTGTGGAACATAATATTATATCGACTTTCGATTGGAGGTTATTGATAGTGCTATCTTTGCAGACAACAAAGGAGAGGAAAACTGTTTAGAAATTGAACTGTTTATCTCTTGGAACCATGTGAAACAATGAAGTGATCACTCGACTAGTGTAACATTCAGGAACAGTTCGAACAGGTTGTATCAAGAAACAGTTTCAATTGTGAAACAGTTTCAAATTAATTTTACATTCAAATCCATTTTCCGTAAGTTTATTTTTCATGATTCAACACCAAATTTTTATGCCAAATATTAACCAATCTGGATGAAATTATTACTGCAAGTATTTGTGAGATAGCTGCATGTTTCTATGCACTTATTTTGTGAGAAATGGTACTAGCTTTCTTTATTAATACTTTTAATAAATCAGAGAAAAAAATAACATTCTAAAAATAAAAAAATTAAAGTGAATAAATGAGGTATTTCAAAGTGTGAATGCATAGAAATGCTTCTCTGTATCTTGTGAATGTAACAGCAGAAAAATGACATGCTCTACTAAAAACTTGGGTTTGAAAATATTTCTAAAAATAAACATAAAAAAAAAAAAAAATCAAAAGCCAAGAACGTCTGGAAGTTCAAAACTTGGATTTTGTTAGTTCTTTACATAGTAGTAAACATGCTCTCAGATTGTGGTTGATAAATCATTGTTAGTAGAGTGTCCTCTTAAAGGAAAGATAATTGTATCTTAAAGACATCACATAGCCTAACTTCTTCACAGTTCAGTCCCCTTTTCAGGCAGTCTTCTAACGACGTTATATCAACTGCGAAATCATGTACCATGGGTGGAATTGGTGATAGCGAGATGGTTCTCGCATTTAGCGACGTGAGGCTGAGGATTCACCGAGTCCCAAAAGTCATGGTGGGGTTTCAGAGGAATTTATTTGTTTAATGAGTAGAGGTAGGATTGTAATATTGGTCCCAGATGAGAATAAAAATATCAAAGTTTTCGTCTGTAAGTTTGAGGCACTGAGACGGTACCGATCGAACAAATGCAATAATATTCATTGTTACAATTAACTATAGGCCTACAAGATGGATTTCAAAGAAAAGCGTAATGGGTTTTGTGGATGGAAAATTTTGAATATGTGACTTGTGTACGAAGTGAATTTCGTCGCTTATTTAACGAAGAACCAACACAAGAGAATAACATTCGTCATTACTATACAGTTAAAACAAACTCGAAGCCTACTGGAGAAAAACCGTACTGGAAGACCATCCACAAATGATGAAACGGTAGAAGCCATCCGAAGACAATTTGTCCAGAGTCCAAAGGATAAAAAATAAGTTCAAATGTGTCATGTCCGGCGATCAAGAAGCCACATGTTTTCGATGTTAAGATGGTGCAGTCACGGTGCAAAGAATGTTTCCAGCATAGCAACATACTGCTCGACAATCGATGAATCAGAGATCGGGAAATCACAATTAGCATTAGCTTATCAAGGTTTCCAATCTCTGAATGAAGATGACTCCATATACTGTATACTGCTGGAGCAAAATGATAGCTGATAGCTGTGTGGGATGAAGATAAATGCAAACAAGACAAAAACCATGGTCATAGGAAGAAAAGTAAAGAAGGTAAACTTGCGAATTCTAAATGAGGCAGTACAGCAAGTGGACCGCTTCAAATATTTGGGGTGTACTACAAGCAGTAACATGAGCTGCCGCCAAGAAGTCGAAAGGAGGATAGCAATGATACAAAAAGGAGCATCATCTGCTGAACTCTGGAAAAAGAACAAAGAGAGAGACAGACTAAGTTCTTTGTGTGCATTGCATAGGGCAGAAACATAGACATTACGACGAAGTGAAGAGAAGCGGCTAGAAGCATTTCAAATGTGGATATGGACAAGAATGGAGCGTCAGAAATGGACAGACATAAGAAGAAACGAAGCTGTGTTGGAAAGAGTGGGTGAAGAAAGAATGATGCTGAAACTGACTAGGAAGAGAAAAAGGAATTGGGTGGGTCACTGACTAACACGAAACTGCCTACTGAAGGATGCACTCGAAGGAATGATGAACGGGAGAAGAGTTCGGGGAAGAAGAAGAAGAAGAAGATGATGATGATGATGATGATATCAAACAATAGACAACAGTAAGATATATATGGATCATAAACGGAAGGCAGAAAATAGGAAAGACTGGAAAATGCTGGGTTTGCAGTGAAAAACCTGCCCTTCGGCAGAACGTTATGAATAAATTACTCCATGACCACAAATTGACGCTTAGCACGTCACATTATAATGAAACAAACGTGTCGTGTATTATATAACCGACGAGCCTATCATAGTAACGTACTTACGTAGTTCAACATGTTATCGGTGTCATGTCCGTGGAGACCGTATAAAAGAAGGCGGTGGAGCTCTTCGTTTTCACTGAGACGGCGTACCATTGACAGCAGACCAGGTGCCTTACTACAAGACAATGAGAACTTCGCTGTTGATCTTCGTCCTCGGTGCATTTGTGCCCTTCTTCTTCGTTGGTAAGTTCAACACTTCATTGCTTGGCTCTTTGTTACCGTTACCAAATCTTCCACGTTTCGCTGTCTGGTGCACGAAATTATAAATATAAAAATTCGTTCCACTTGTTCTTCGATTAGGTCTACTTCATCTGATTCCCGCCCTTCGCTTTTCGAAGACATCTTCTCTTCCCTCCTGCGGGACAAAATTCCGGCACATCCGGCGACGCTGATATAACCTCTGCAGTTGCGAGCGTCATTAAATAAAACATAACATTCTCCTCTTCCTAGTTCCCTGTTCATTTTCCTTTCCTTTCTTCATTTTCATTTCTTTCTCTATCTGTTCGTCTTCCTCCTTCAACTTATCTTCACGTCCTTCTGCATCTCAGTCTAATTATCACTTTATTCAGCATTTCTTTCTTCATTTTTATTTTCAAACCCGTCCGTATCATGATAGGTTACCCACAACACAACCTCTGGGTAATTGTCACACGAAATTGTATGACGTCACGCTCTTGAAGTACTGCCCATGCCTCACTTCCTGAGCTGTTTCTTTGCGGGGCGAGACGCAGAGGGGGAGAGTAGGAGGTGCTGGGTACCGCATGTGTCTACTACCCTATCGGCCTTTTCAGGATTCCTTTCGTCAGCTATGGAGCAAGATCAGCCATGGACAAGCGAATGTATAGGCTATCCCCTCACAATAGTAATATACGTTACAAGAGCGGTATGTTGACGTTCTCATGGTCGAGGAAAAGATTGAAAAAGCGAAACGTAGTTGAGCTTTTTTAATTTCCGAGAACATGAAAACTAACATACCGCTCGTGTATCGTACATTATTTTCTGCGAAGATCGTTTATTACATATCTGAAAGACGAATTTCTAATTAGTTGCAATGAAATCTCCATCTTGGTTTCTGTTTAATGACGGCAACTTCGGAAAGCCAAAATATCCTTCTTCAACATTGTTGCTATAAAATGTTTTCTGTGTTTACTATACTCCAGCAGGCCGTGATATACGTCTGTCTTCCCCCCCCCCAGTCTATAAATGCGAACTTAAAACAAACGGTAAGGTTATGTAATGATTTATTTTTCATTTTAATATTTTAACAATATTATTTATATAACATATTGCAGTAATAACATCCGCATCTGGAATCTTGTTGATTTTTTCACGGCTTCCTTAATGTTACTTGTATCAGGAATGCAATAAGTTTCGTGGTGTAGTAGACTTTACTTAATTTTTGCAGATATTTAAAAACAATAATTAACATTGCAATTTAGGTGAAATTGCAGTGATAAGTTTCCAATTCATAATCATTACTATGTTAAACGTCTCTAAAAATAATATGTTAAAAGCCTAAAGCAGTAAAATGAATGTCGCGCTTAAGCGGTAAGAAGAGGGAAATTGTTATGTGTGTTACGTTGGGAATACTGAATGTGGTATTTCACACTTACCGCGTATTGGTTCTGTGCGGAAAACAAGCAAATACGCACGATCTCGCACAAAACAAATTATGTCCTACTTAACAATTCCTGTAACTAAACACTAATACCAGTGGTAGACTACAGTCTCTACTTGAGATTATCGACCTAATAGCGGTTACGGTTGTCATGTGTACACATCCGTACACTCTTTCCTCTATGGCAATGTTTCTCAAACTTTTTCCACCGCGAAACCCCTTTTAATCTAAAGTGTAACTGCGGAATCCTTGTAATATTTTATTAGTTTTTAATAATTAACAGACAAGTGAAAGCTAGTATCTCAATAAGTCTGTTCAGTGGGACGAATGTATTTGCTTTTTAAGCCTGCAATCTGGTTTTATGGCGGAAAGTTGTAGTCTCATTTCTACTGTAGTCCTGCATTTTGTCTTTTCGATATTTTGTTTTAGTGAACACATACGCTCAGAATCCAGTGATGAAGGTGATATATATTACGGGCATTTTCCGTTTTAGAAGTTCATTAAACATATTATTATTACGCATATTATTGGAATATTATTATTATTAAGCATATTCTTGGATTATAATTATTATTATTATTATTATTATTATTATTATTATTATTATTATTATTATTATTATCGGTAGTTTCATGTTATTATTGATTCATATTTTCATAACATTTCTATGTATTTTTATAGTATCCACTAAGTATAAAATAGACACCGGAGCAGCCCAGTTGGCTAAGGCGCTTGCCTATCGATCCAGAGTTACGCTCGAGCGTGGGTTCGATTCCCGCTTGGGCTGATTACCTGGTTGGATTTTTCCCCGAGGTTTTCCCCAACCGTAAGGCGGATGTCAGGTAATCTTTGGCGAATCCCCGACTTCATCTCGCCAAATACCATTTCGCTAACATCAATCCCATCGATGCAAAATAACCTAGTAGTTGATACAATGTCGTTAAATAACCAAGTAAAAAAGGTATAACATTTAAAATCATATAGGGCTCACGGAACCCCAGAACATACTTTGAGAAATGCTGCTCTATGGTAATTCAGCAGTTGTTCTGACTGAACGAAGAGTGGCCTAATATGTACATACATTTTAGGAAATCGCCATCAGAGATAATCGCGATACTGGTAACCACGATTAGAGTATCCAGTAATATAACCAGTAAAGATCCCTGCGATGGCATAGGATAATGTTTTCAGAACATATAATATGCTGCCGTGTCGCCACGCTGCAGCTCCCGTGCCGGTCCGAGCAGACCTAAGAGGCGTGGTTATAAGGACTAGGGAACTCTCGGTTCAGGACGTGAGACACGGGCAGTATTGGCGTTACAGTTTAAAATATTAAGGCTACCAAAAAAAAAAACACTAACTTTTATGTAGTATAGCAAAATATCTATGTAAATATATACATTAAAATAGAGAGAGTGAAATATGTAAACTCATAAAGAATATCTAACAATATACGGGTAAACCAGTGATTAATTTATTAAACAACATTTACAGTGCTTATAATATGGTGGCGTACGAATTTCTGGATTATATGTATCTTGTTGCAGAATAGAATTATTATACATATTTCAAAGTTTTCTGGAAACATCGATTGCCGATTGTCAAGATAAAATTATATTGTTTCAAACTAACGGCAGGTACTCACCAAGCAGACAGACTATGCTTGTTGGCTGAAAATATACTGTACTTTACGACACATTATAACACTGGGACATATTTTAACATACGAATTTCCTAGTACATGGCACCCACTGGCAGACGTGGAATATGCAGCGATCATCGCAAGACACATGTTCTTGCAGAATTCACGTCTTGACTCGGTAGGATCTGCATCAAAACTCAGACTGTTGACTAAACATACGTACATAGGCCTACATTAGCTTCCCATTTCAAAAGTAGCGAACAGGAGGCGAGACCTCTGTCAATGTCAATTGGGAAATGGAAGGAGAACCAATTAAAAAGTACGCGAAAACGCGTCTTTGTAAGAGAATTTAGGGCTCAGAAAAACTTAATATATGATCTGCAAGCTTGCTATCCATTTGTCTCCCTGTTTCGTCGTTCCACTGAAGGAACTTAAGAGAATTTTAAAGGAAAATCAGGACAGTACCTACGCTCAGCAACTAGTCCACCAAGGAAACTCGCAGCTTGAGAAACCACAATCCACGCAGCGTCGTTGCGAAGGTGGTGAAAGCCGTTCCACTGTGCTTGAAGCATGACCTTGGATGCGCTGTAGACGAAAACGCGTCTATTACGTAAGACTCTATGTGCTGCTGCCCACGTAACCTGCGCGAGATGACAAGGTGCAACTACACTGGAACGGCTTCTACGCAGCGCCGGCCTCGCACGTAGCGTGCATCGGTTCAGAAAAACCAAGGCTTAAGACAGGGCTGGGCACCAAGAGCGAATTCTACTCTCTCACGGGGAGCCATACAACTTCTCTTCACCCCCTTTCTTCCCCGCCGAACACCGCGCAGCGTTGATGCCGTCGCGCATGAATATTAAGCGTCCCCGTTTAGAGTTTGGATTCACTCCTGATGCTGACCCCTGGCTTAAGGGCAGAGGATGGTATTTTTTTGGTGAAAAATTAGTAAATTAAAATAAAAAACATTCTTTAAAATACTCTGTGATATGTGTAGAATGCATAGCATAACATTTTGTGGGTATTTGTGCCCTTATCGCATGTTGAATCGTCATTTTTAAACTTCCTGCGCTATAGATTTTAAAATCACATGCCCACATTTATCGGATTCCAGTAACTTCATTTTTTTTTTTTTTTTTTTTTTGCTACATTACCAGACAAAAACGGATATAATTCCTGAACTATTAAAGATACATGCATGAAATTTAGAACACACATTCTTTAGACTATTAGGAAACGTTTCTCTGTAACAGAATTCTGTTAATTGATTTCATTTTAAAAATACGTCCCTTTGTTTGCAAGAAAGGAAATCAGAAAATTGTTATTAAAATTTCATTGTTTATTTTACAGACGTGGGGACTAATATCAAAATTCTGTTACAGACAGTTTGTAGAATATGCTTTTGCAAATACATTGCAAAAAACCGTTTGAATCTATCTTTAAAAACGGTTTAGATATATCGGTTTTAGTACAATCCTGCATTGAATACATTTTTTTTCAAAATTGGGCCCCCAAATATATATATATTTTTTTTCAAAATATTTATATTTGATTGAATTGCTACAGCTATGAGCTCTCTACATACAAAAATTAAAATTTTACACCAAATAGGAAAAAAGTTTTTAAAAATACCATCCTCTCCCCTTAAGAGGACCTGAGTTGATCGCCGCTGACGCATTACATCAAGATATAAAGCTAAATATTCCAATGCATGTCATGACATTATAATGTTTTCCTTTGAGCACTCACTTACAATGATAGTGCCTAACGAAAAATTTATCGTGGGTGAAAATGAACAAATAAACATATGATTCTGTGAATAGTGGAGAAATAGGGAATAACAGTGATGACAGAAGTGAGGAGAGGCAGAAGTGATTGCAAATTGAGCCGTTGAGAGCAGAAGTGGTATTAGTCAAAAATGAGTAATGGGGGTTAAAGTAAACATTCTGTAAAATACAGCGCAAAGTAGCAATTAATATTGAATTTATTTAAACTACTAGAAATCAGTGGATAGCAAGAAGGACGTATTAATTGTTACTTTGCTCTGTATTTTACAGAATTTTTACTTTAAACCTCATTACCCAATATTGACTTACACCACTTCTGCTCTGAACGGCTCAATTGGAGATGAAAGTAAATGAGAATGATTAAGTAGTGTTGGTAAAAGATAGTATATAAACTAAGGAAATTTTAAAAGATAGGAAGTATTTCAATATAAGTAAACAAAAAAGTGGTGAGGTAATCATTTTCAAGGTGAGAGGTTAGATAGTAAATTGAGGGTATGTATTATGGTAAGTAATAGGAGTAGTAAAGGTGAAATAAGATGACTGCACACGTCGATGAAAGTTTGTATGTGTTATTGCATTCTAAGGTGATGGGAAGTACGAATACAGATATGTGGTGGTGACCCATTACTAAATAAGAGCTGTAGAAATAAATATCATATCATAACATAATACTCGTATCATATCCCCCACTGAAAGTGTCATGCATGTCCCCCATTGGAAGCTCATAGTTCCCATATGAACCAGGTAATTAAATATCCACCAATCGCTCTGCGTAATATCACTGTCTTTACAAATTATTTGTTTCTTTTTCAGAAGTGGCAAGTGACACGATAAGTGATTCCGAAGAACTCGGAGACCAATTAGCAGATTTAGTAAGTGTGAAGTAGTACATTATGCAACGAGCCTATAATGATAGTAATTAAGAAAGCGAGTATGGATGTTTATGAAACGAGGGCAAGCGAGTTTCATACGACTTTTTATGCTCGACCATATTTCTAACTTGAAATTACCGGTATTCAGATGTATACATTTTATTTGTAACTGACAAGATCGGAAGTGACCTTGTTCTAGGTCGTGAATTGTGAGATGTGCGCAGACGCGAAAGTATTGATTTTTTCCGAGGGACAATAATGTCATTGACCTTGTGTAATCCCGTTAAACGTGGTATAACTTTGATTATTGAATTCGACATTGAAAAACGAGATGACAAATTGAATTTATTTGAATGCCATTTACAATTAACGCTAATTATTATAGTAACAGAACATAACCTTCTGCGACAGTATTGGATTTCAGCCTCCGTGACTTTTCGCTAATTCTCTTTCGATTGCATATCCGAGAATAATCGATACTTGCGGTTTTATAACGGTACAAAGCTGACTTGTCATTGGCTGAACACATGTAAGCTGAGTTATCATTGGCTGAAGACCTGTACTTTAATGAGTAGGTGTACTTTAATGACATGCATTAAAGGACTGCTACCAGGTGTATAATTAGTACATTTCCGCATGGTCGAGCATAAAATAATTTTCGTAATTACTTGTTGAGAGAAACTTTTAAGTATTGGAGAAAAACAAAATCATTTTGTTTATGATGGAAGAATTCTCTGTTAATATCATGGATGCCAGGCCGTTCTTGCAACTGTACGTAATTTCCTTATAGAGTGATACTTTTCTAAAAAGCCAATGTGGTTCAGAAATTTATAAACAACACAATTTTCTCAAAATTAAATTATGTGAAGTGTAAAAAAAGATCGACATTGAAAGGTGAACATTCAACTGCTGAACTTCGGACTTCTGTCAGATTTTAAACCTCACTTTGAAGCCTTTGCATTTTCTGAAATTAACATTATTCAGAATGATGAAAATAGAAATGAAATCTGTATTATTAATAAATCTGTAACCAAACTTTTTCTGGTAATTTTCGATGTTTTAAGAATAATTGGTGTTAATATGTATAATTAGGTATCCTGAGACCAAAAATCGAGTTTTTGAAATTTTTGTTTGTATGTCTGTCTGGATGTTTGTTACCATTTCATACGATAATGGCTGAACCGATTTCTATGAAATTTTTAATATAAATTAAGTTTGTTCTAACTTATATTTTAGGCTATATTGCATTTAAAATACTTTATTTAAAAGGGGATTATAAGGGAATCTGAATTAAATAAATCGAAATATCTAGCTTATTATTGATTTCCATGAAAAATGTTACATAACAAAAGTTTCTTTTAATATGATTATCGATAAGTTTTATTCTATGAAAAATTTTGATAGAACTGATATTTAACTACACAAAAGAGTTTTAAAGTAACAACAATTTTACCAACGCCGCCTCAGATTAACAGGCTATAATGAAAAGAAAACAAATGACTCCGTCTATTTAAGGCGGCTTTGCATATAACAAACGGAGAATATTATTCATTTAACAATATTTTATACGGGTATATTTGTATTATATAATGGGAATACATAAATATTTAAATGTTTATCAATAATAATATACAAAGAATGTATGTCTGTTTGTTTGAAATAATCTCAGTAGCTACTTAACCGATTTGGATAATACCTTCACTATTTGAAAATGTCGTTTCTCCATATGGACGTAATGCTATATAAGGACTGAGCTAAGATTAAAATAAATTCTTACCGACAGGAAACTTGATATTCTGTCGCAATTATTGTATTACTTTATTATTTAAACTTTATTCGGTCCACATAAAATACTTTAATTTTATATAATTCACTTTCTTTTGTCCACAGAACATAATAGTAGTTTTAAGAGTTTTGTAGTAAATATGAGCATTTTTACTGCGCCAAAATACAGCACATACAGCGTAAAGATTACCATTTTACCGTTGAGCTCACTGGAGCTGAGTTATTTTACAAAGTGTCACGAAATGGCGTTCCTGCGCTCATAATTTACCCATATTCGTTTCCTGTCTTTTTTAAATAATATTTTTGTACCACTTCACTTTTATTTTTCTTTATTTATATCAACAATGATGCACAACCGAGCTAGTTGGTTCAGACGGTAGAATTTGAGATCGCATTCGGGAGGTCACGGGTTCAAACTCTGTGGCCGACCAATTTCACTAACACATAAATATTCATGAAGCGTTCTTGAATGTCATGAATTCACCTACAGAATAGAAGGCGTGAGAAATTAGGTACTTCTTTAATTTGAATCTAAATAATCCCATGTTTTGAGTTTCATTTTTATATCCATAGAGAGGTTATTAAAAATGTTTACTGCCGTTATAACGCACTCCTTTTTGATATCACGATAGATTTTCCGATGGAAAATGAAAGTTTTTCGACGCCTATTTATGGCACGAACTGTTGAATTAGTTACGAAGTTTTCTCGAATACATAAGAGGAAGATTATTAATGAAAAAATATACTGACAAGACATGGGCATTATTTGTAGTTTTTTATGGTCCTACACGATTCCCTAGATTTGGCATCCACTATCACTCTACTCTTTCTTGTAGTAGTAATATACTGTTACTATCTGTACTATCTTTAGTGCACTCCAATCAATTTGTCTCGATTTTAATAATTGTCTATTTGAGAAAGAAATGCATTTGGCATCAGCGCTATTTGACAATCACGGCCAATTTGATGCCCTTTAAGAGGAGGGAAACGAATCCATCGAGTGGGCCTTGATCAAGAGAACAAATGAATGCTTTGCCGGAAGTAAAACGGGCGGATTCCATCTGTACAGATTACAGAATAAAACAAAAGAAATGAAGCGTACTAAAAATGTCACGAGCAAATTTTTTCTAATTACAATAAAGCCCTTCTATTAAACCTCGTAGAAAGCTTTACTAATTATAATAGAACATAAAAACATGGACGGTGTTTGGGTGTTGAAAAAAAAAACAATTTTTCGATCCCGGTCCCTTATGGAAATTTTATCAACAGTAATCTCACTATAGATTTATCTAGAGAAAATCAAAACTCGAGTGGGATTTAATTGACTATTACACGATTAGAAGAAAGTATATAAAGATTAGAACGAAGTGTACTCCAATACAATAAAATATTAATTGACTTACGAAAATACAACTGTCTTCAAATGTATTATTTTACCATCTCAACATTACAAATATTACACTAGATGCATGCTAGATGGCAGTAGTGAGTTATGATTACTAGCAATGCCTTCTCGTCGATAAGTTCTCGATCTATATCACGATGGCAGTGTTACTAGTCAAGAAGGCTTTGTTGATTCGGTTTCATTTTTATTATTAAAACAGTTGCATTCCACTTCAATTATCCGAATCCCGGTAATCAACGTCACTTGACAGATTATTTTCAATAAATCTTAATATTAAACAATCTCTGATACGTGACTATTCATAATATCATATAGCAGAAGCTATAACATAACCTAAATAATATACACAAGTGTTAGAAAAGTTTTAATTAACGACGATGACATAAAAAACATGAATAATTTTAAAAGGAATAATTATTGAATGTACAATTTTCAAATTTGAATGTGGTTGGTGGTTCAATTGATGTTATATTGGACGTGTGCGTAATAGAAGTGGAACTCGTTGATTTAGGCCCACATGGTGTATCCAACTTATTCAGTATTCAGTGTTTCCGAATGGTGCTCTTCATTTATTTGTAAATAGGATTTCAGAACATGCATAGGTATGACCAGTGATTTTTATTAATTCTTGTTCTTGAATGCCAATGCGAGTCATATTTGAAACTGCTGTGCATCGACTGGAGTGGTTTGTAATTTTCAATTTTTTTTACGTCCAGGCCAGCGCAGTTTCAAATGTTGGCAAACAAAGAAACAAATGCTAGGGACGCGATAAAATTAAACAAATGCTAGGGACGCGATAAAATTAAACAAATGCTAGGGACGCGATAAAATTGTGCGATAAGCAGCCATGATTGGTTGAAAGACGTCCTTTCGTACCGTTTTATTGGTCGAAAGTAGTGTGACGTAGTAAAAGAGCAATAGTCATATAAATTAGTTTTTATTTCTCAATCACTTATCATGTTATGATGGCAGAAATGGTTTCTGTTACATCAAGATACAATGTTAATATACGTCACGAATATTTTCGACTTATTTTCAAGTCATCTTCAGGTGATAGTTTTCTAACAAACAAACATTTGAACTAGGTGAAAATATTATTTAAACACTTATAAAACACTAGTAAATAGCCTGACCATGCATACTTTACATAAAATAGTTAAATAGCGTACATAGTCTTAAAATTAAATTGACATACAGATAGAAAGCCTTCCAATGAACATAATTATAATACAATATATTGAGAGGCATGCAGTGTGCCTGAATTATGAAATTAAAAACATTTAAAATTATTTTATATAAAACTGAAGACTAGGCTTTTTTATATATAATAATTTTAAATGTTTTTAATTTCATAATTCAGGCACACTGCATGCCTCTCAATATATTGTATTATAATTATGTTCATTGGAAGGCTTTCTATTTTTTGTCAATTTAATTTTAAGAATATGTACGCCATTTAACCATTTTATGTAAAGTATGCATGGTCAGACTATTTACTAGTGTTTTATAAATGTGTTTAAATAATATTTTCACCTAGTTCAAATGTTTGTTTGTTAGAAAACTGTCACCTGGGGCCTGTTTCTAAAAAATACTAGTTTATAATAATAATAATAATAATGATTTATTTTAGCTGGCAGAGTTAAGGCCGTAAGGCCTTCTCTTCCACTCAACCAGCAAAAAGTGTATATACATATGCATGAACTTACAAAGTTTAGTAGTTTACCAGTTACTAGTTACCAGAGTATATTTCACCAGCTCTAGTAGATTCTGTTTCTCAAACTATTTCACCAGTCTAGTACTTGTGACAATTTTTTACTAGTCACATCATCTGTTTCACTAGTCAGCTGATTGAGTTCATTTGTTTATAGTCAATGGTAGGTATTGTTATTTGATATTAGAAGGCTAAGTTGTTTGTGTTTTGGTTTTGATTTCTCTTTTCGGTTCAAATTCCTTCAGTTGAAAGCAAATTAACTATACTCAATATGATTAATGAATAAAAGGATTATTATTCGGTGCTTTTTCAAGCATGTTAACAAAAAATAATGAAGTAAACGAATGGACAAAAAGTGTTGTAATGTGTGGGGCTATGGAACTGATACTTCAGAACAAAGATTATGCATACGTTAGGGACACTTACTGGCCCAACATTAAGAAAGTAATTTTGATAAGTACCAATTCAAGGTCACAGTACCGTAATATGAGCATATGATGTAGCTAGTGGGTCTACTGCCGACATGAATGCCACTTATGACTTGATGAAAAATTCGCTAATTTTTTTTTTTTCAGTTTTATATTTGATCTATTCATAAATTATTGTCTTTTTATATTTAATTTGTACGCTAGAGTTGACAGAAAGACTAGACGGCATTGGAAGATAATCAACATCCCGATTTGTAGAGCAATTTGTATCTGAAGCTTTGCTGATAATGCAAGACTTCTATTTTTTTGTCTTGTTATGGCAGGTCCCACTATATTTAACAACTCTTCAAGCTTCTCAGTACTTTACCTAAACCGTTCATTATATTTAAACAATGCACCCGTAAAGGAATAATAATTGTTCTTTCTCGATATAGTTTTAGCTCTTCTCACAACTTCTTCATCACTTCATTTGCAATCACCAAACAAGATATTAAAAGAAAATAACTACAATATTTTCTTTTATTTGAGAAAGGTTGTCACTGGTAACTGATAATGTAGAAATCATCAGTCTTTAGAGTCTTGTAGGAATATTCCTGTTGAATACTAGTGTAATAAACTAAATTAGCATTTTGAGAAACAGAATCACTTATGAACTGGTGAAATCGACCAATATTACTAGTCTGTGAACTGGTAACTACTACTTTACCCTTGTAGTTTCTAGAAACACAGACTTGTACAATAAACTAATATTACTAGTGTACAGACTAGTATTACTAGTCCATGAGTTTTGAGAAACAGGCCCCTAAAGATGACCTGAAAATAAGTCGAAAATATTCGTGACGTATATTAACATCGTATCTTGATGCAACAGAATCCATTTCTGCCATCATAACATGATAAGTGATTGACTGAAAAATAAAAACTAATTTATATGATATTATCTCACAAACTTATTGAACTCAACATGACTATTAAATTCATGGAAATTTGCCGAATATTTTTTATTGTATGAAAATTTCTTCATCAAAATCTATGAGGTCATTTTAGAACAATTTAACTACTCAGTTTAACTATTTCCTATATAAATTTACTATGAACAACATATATATGATCACTAGGGCTCCGAAGTTGACGAAATATTTTTTTTTTCAGGCCTCACAGATAATGCAGAATAGAATATGAACTCGTTTCACTTCAACACGAACCAATAATATCTACTTTTATTTTGCATTTTCTGGTCTTTTATTGTGTGTGATTGTTTTAGGAAATGTTCTACTTTTTGGTGCATTATTGCCCTTTTCTTCATTTGAACGGATTTTTTTACGGTGTAATCGCAGTCTGCATTCGAGAACCTACAGCAGATTGTGTCATGCAGAAATTTGCCTTATGATTGCATCAACCTGAACTCCTGATCACGTGTGTAACGTGTCTGCTCCTATCCAACGCAACAGTACAAATATTACAGCCGCAGTGCTCGCAGTCAGCATATTGTATCTTATAAATGAAGACAGTGTTGATAGAGAAAGTGCTGCTTCTATAGCACTTTCTCAAGGCTTCTTTGCTGATCCTCAGATTAAGGGATGTTTGTCACATATATCAATGGTAACTTTTCAATTTTGGAAACAACAATAACATGACTAGAGAAAAAAAATCAGAGCATTCATTCAGCTGTCAAAAAGATTAAAGTTTTCGAAGACATTTGCAACAATGAGTAGGAGATTTGGACAAGAAGTTAGAGAAAATATTTGAAAAAGTATTGGAAAACAACATTGGATATCATTCCTTATCTAAAATCGAGAAAGTTCCGTAAGGTGAAAACACCGACTTCAGTGTTTTTATTAAGATTTTTCACCAGCTGACCTTGCTCACTTCAAGTAGGCCTACGTGCCCATGACCTCAGTTGAGAGAAATTTTTCAATATACAGGAATGTCTTTCAAGACAACCGGCGATCCTTCAAACCTGAGATCCTACGAACAAGTACCATTATTTTTATTGTTACTGTTATTATTATTAAAAGCATGGTCATTTTCTTAAATTTTGATGTCATATTTTCACAAATGTTAGGTCATTTTATAAGTCACTTTCTTGTGATTTTTAGGTCATCAACTTCCGAGTCCTAATGATCACTAATCAGCAAAAATCTGTTCATCAAATCAGATGGAAGATTGGTTTTCGATAAAATACTGATTGTTCTTCCTGCCGATCAAACCTTCCTTGATGTTGATCATATCTGATGGGTCTTTCTGCAATCGAACCTTAGATCTGTTAGTATATGTAAACAGAAAAATTAATCCAATCATTTCAAGTTGCATAATATTGTAGTTTGGTCAACTGTCCGAAGACAGGTCTGAACATCACAAGTGATGCCGAGAAAGCACCACTTATAAGGCTACTAAGTTAGGAGATAATGGGGTAGAGTGGCAAGTTTCTCTCCCCCTCCATTGCAAACATCGCCTGCAGATGCGTACAATTGTTGTTCTTCCTCTGACACACATCCTCAAGTGAGATGTACTGCCTGATAACAGATGTACGTATCAGCCAGAACCTCAATCAGAGGATTTGCATAATACACAGTATGCTTTATTAATGTTTCCTAACAACCCGCCACTGACTCAGCGGTTACAACTGGCACAGTGTAAGCTTATACATCGCTTCCTATTCTCTTCTCCTAGTGAACAAAGTACTGCACATCTTTTGCCTCCATGAAGGAAAATTATGTCCATGGCTGAAGTAGACACAGTTGGGAGTCCACGCGTATTATATTTCTTTTCTTCTTCAACAATACTGTTGGATACTTGTTTATAAGTTACCATCAACAACAGAATACGCTTTCATTTGTATTTAAAAAAGGAATCTAATCATACATTGATTTCCTTTTCTTGTGAAGGCGTCAAAATGAAGAAAACTACATTTCTCCACTTGCTATAAAAATTAAGAAAACCTGTTTACACATCAGTATGAACGAAGTTCACAGTTTCACTATAAACCACGATTTTAATCATTCGGATGAAGGATTTCGAAGATACAACAATTATTGGACGTTGTCAATTTTTACATAATACGACAAATTTGAACTTTTTTTTTTTTTTAACTATTACTTCCTGATGTCTCAAACTTAGCATAAAGCACTTTGTCACAGTTGTTTACACACACTAAAACATTCGTTTTATTTATTTTCTTTATATTTCGGATGTTTTGAGATAGAAAAGACCATACGTGAAATCATCATTACGTGATGTCAGTGTCCCATCACTTGTTCGGAACATCCACAGATCGGTACTAAGTAACAATCACGATTAAATTACGTCAGGCCGGGATCCACAATGATGATGCTTGTGTCTGAGGCTCACGTTTCCCTCATAATTTCCAAAGATCTTCCAGTGACCCGAATAAAACAATTCTGTGAAGACTAAAACCTCTTATTTGGCCAAAGCGGTAGCTTAATATGATATTGTGGTTATCCGGGTTGGTCACGGTTCCACTGCATATCAATGTATTGCTGCTTTTCTCTTATTTTAGGGCGTATTTTCTACGGATCCCTGCACACATAAGCCATTTTACATTTTGTTTCTTATTTTCTCCGTCAGAGATTCCGATAGCAAAACTTGTACAAATATCTACAATGTGAGTTACAGATACATTCACATAAAAGCAAAAGTCCAATGGACGAGAAATAACTTACTGGTAAACTTGGCCCGGCAGTGCTCCCATTCACGGACAGGGCTTAATTCAGTACCCCCGCCTTTATTTCTCTTCTTTCCTTCCTATCAAATCATTACAGTGACTTTAAATTTCCACGCTTTAAACACTTAACCAAATTTTCTTCATTTATTTTCAGACTCAAAAGGTGATTGGTGAGACAAAAGGTAAGTAATAACATTAGCACTCTCAAAGAGATTTTTTTTTTTTTTTTTTTTTTTTTTTGTAGGGAATATTGCGGCTTAGACTTGACTGAAAATTTTCACAGGATAACTATTGTAGGGAAAGCTTACTTAAGAGATCCTAGCTGCCAATACTAATTATGTAATAAATAAACCAGATTCACCAAGGCGACGCAATATACGATATTCTCAATTACATATTACGAGCTTCATATAAATTCCTTCCCTTTTAACATTATGCGAATGGCTCTTACTTGAAACACGCCAATAAACGAAATAATGCGATTTGCAGAATGATAAATTCGGTTTCTGTATTACACACGGAAAGCATTCTCTGCAATTGAAGCGTTGGCCGAATAACGGTCTATGTTACAATCTGCTAACTGTGCAGGAGGAACAGAGATTGTTGCATCTTAATTCCACTCATAAATTTGCTATCGGACGGACAACATAGACCATTATTCCATCAGTATGTTTTGTACACCAAGCGAAGTATACGATTGTACGTTACTCAAAGTCATATTACACATCATAGAAGTTTATAACATTTATTTTTAAATGATATATTAGTATGAATTAACACCATCTAATTTATTAAAGTTACACTCAATGTCATGTTATGAATAGGCTAAACATACAAGATTGAATCAAATGATATTACTATTATTGCAAAATAACTGCAGTATTGACATTTAGGGACAACATTCAATTAATGAAAGTTGTAACAATAACAAATGAATAAAGAAAATTAAATATTACAGTTGAAAAGTTGTTGAGCGATGGAATTTGAACTCCTGCACAGAATATTCTGTATCCAACAGATGGCTTCTCAGTTAAGTACAAATTTTATTAATACTGAAGATAATAACTTTTATTTTATTTTAGTAGGTTATTTTACGACGCTTTATCAACATCTTAGGTTATTTAGCGTCTGAATAACATGAAGCTGATAATGCCAGTGAAATGAGCACCGAAAGTTATCCAGCATTTCCTCATATTGGGTTGAGGGAAAGCCCCGGAAAAAACCTCAACCAGGTAACTTGCCCCGACCGCGAATCGAACCCGGGCCACCTAGTTTCGCGGCCAGACGCGCTAGCCGTTACTCCACAGGTGTGGACTAAGATAGTAACAATCACAGTTTTTAAATGCTGACTGTGAGAGAGTAATACATTTTAAACAGCTCTATTCCAACATCAAGAGCAAGCTGTGAGCACATCTCCTTACAAGAATTTCAACAAAACTGTTCCTGAAACGAAATAGAGTGACAAAATACAACATAGACCAACGAACACTGGGTAAAGTGTAAATTAAAATGCAACTAACCAAATATTTAAAAATAACAGACAGGAAGTTACATTACTTGGGCAATCTTTCACACTAACTTGTGACTTCGTCTTCCTTGTTATATACTCAAGACCACTATCGCTCAGCGACTTTAGTGACACATCTTTCCACTTATTAATATTAATTTGTCTGGACCCCGTTCTTTTTTTATTTATTTAGCCGGTCAATACCTACCGTAGAAATCGTCACTGTCTTGCAGTCGTCCATTTTACGTAATAGATCAACAGAAAACCTGATACACAGAGTTCAAATGCACCCAGAATTCGTAAAGAGAACAAACCCCCGATACGATTAAACAACTGGATGCGCTAGAAGTGACTAAGAAATTCATGGTTGTAACTCCTGTAGAAGCGCCTCTAGTACAGATATTGAAAAACGATTTTTGTTACAGCATTATTCCATTAAAAACTCTATTTTGAAATATTGTAACATAGACCGTTATTCGGCCCAACGCTTCAATTGAAGACCTCCCCAGAATAAGAACGAAACCAACAAATCTATAATACAGAAAAGCAAATAGTTTCAGGGGCGTATTTCGTTAGACTATATTTACTAGCAGAGCCATCTAATAGAGGATGCCGGTTTATTCAGCTATCGGATGCATTTTTCAATTACTTTATGACCATTTTCAACAACAGCTTTAGATCACTCTTAACACTCATACAGTCCACCGCTGTGGAGAAACGGTTAGCTTGCCTGACCGTGAAACAAGCGGGCCCAGGTTCAAATCCTGGATGGGACAAGTTACTTCGTTGAGATTTTTTCCGGGGTTTTCTCTCAACCAATTAAGGGCAAATGCTGGGTAACTTTCGGCGTTGGACCCTGGGCTCATGAGACCGTCCCTTGCAAAAATGATTTAAATTAAATTAGTTCTAATACACTGTATTAATCTCTTTTTAAATGCTGTTATTTAAATATTTCCCATTGTTGAACATTGATTTTACACTTACAGGGTTCTATTCCAAGGTTAACCTTTTCTAATTTAATGCCATTTTTATTAATTTATACTGACTATTTCGTTTATATGACGTCATTCCATTTTCCACCAATGAAGTGTAATCAAATTTTGAATTCCAACCAATCTCAGTCACACTTTGCGATAATTTTTGCAGCTAGATTTATCGCTATCAATTTATCACATGGTAGTTCTTTTGTTTAGTCGTTGTCGCCAACTGTTTCCCCGTAAATTGGTGATCATGAATACATTAAGATGCAACTACACGGTTAAACTTTCCTTTCAACTTTAAAGCAATGAATGCAAGATTGATATTTAATATTAATTAATATATTTACGCAGTGAAGACAACGTTCAAAACGGTGCACCATGTAGAAACAAAATCTTCATGCATCTTAATTGAACGTACCTTTCAAACTTGACTCTTTCAATATTCTTCCCAGATTGCACGCATACGCGATTGGAATATTGAACTGTGTAGATGCAGCTTTAGTTCCGTTACACACTACAGCGAGAATGCGTTTGTCGAGCTATAAAAAATGCTTTCGTGTAGCACTGATTGTAACGGTCGAAGTAAGACACAGCTGACATTGGTCCTGTTCCCATAGGTAACATAACCTATAAGTAGCCTATAAAATTGTATCTTGTGAATGAAATGAAACGTTTAGTAGAAAGTCAGATGTTCAAATTTATATAATATCATCGCATATCAAACCCAATGACCTTGCATAGTAATAATAAAGTCTTTTCATCAACTGCCTTCCGTATGGCGTAATAAAATTCGTGTTTTAATTAGGCCTATCTATACAGAGATGGCTTCGCTGTGTAGCAACATGTCTCGCTATGAACACACAAGCATTGGTATATAGCTGACATCACTGTTACTGTTAAATTAAATTATGATTTCAACAGATAATGAAAATGTATTTATGTTATAATAGTAAGAGAAAAGTGCAGTACATGTAATTAACATTGTTAAACATGTATTTCGCTTTTCGCAATTGGCATTACTGAATAATAACGTCGAATTTCTTTATTGCAGTAATCGATATTCATCTACGAGTATTTCAACTTCACAATGTCTGAATAGGTTAAGTATTCGTTAATAAACAATTATTAACATTTTGTGATCGAATTTTAGGGATATATTATTTACATTTTTATTTTATTCACGAAATAGTCCTAATAAATGCCACTCGAGGTCTGAGATTTCCCAGATAAATCTCAAACCTCTCGTGACTTTACTACAGAATATTTTTAAGTTTTATTGCACATAATTTTTAGCAATAGGAATAACATATTTCATTTCTTTTCCAGACAGTGGAGTAAAAGCTCAACTGACTCAAGTAAGTATAGGTTCTACATCGACAGTTATTTGTGAATTCATTGAAGATAGAATTTGTAGTGGATGAGTGAACAATCTCCCAGCCCAACGCGGAGTAGAGTAGCGGAAGTATAGTGTGTCCCAGCCAGCTATCACAGCTCAGGTAATTCTGAGTCGATCTCAAGACGATAATACTCGTACTGTACGTTTCAAATCGGAAGCGAACTACATAACAGTCAACAGACACTAATATTACCCTTTTTCTTTCGCTCTTTATGATTGGACATTGATCGCGAAGCGAAGTGACCTCAGGAGATCCAGTGTATAAATTAACTTTGCTTTCATTGGCCTTAAATTGGAAAAATCTTGATGCGAAGTAATTTCAAAATTTCAACATCTGCGAAAGTTACATAAAATTGTGGCTTATATCATGTTGCTAGTAATGTTTCAGTATTTTTTAAATTCTGATATGTTGTTTCCATAAATTATCACAAACATTTGAAGGGAAATACTTTTATTGTGGTAAATTAAAATTTTTATAAAAATGTAAAGTGTATCGCTTTTTTAGTCGGTAAGTACAGTTTGAACAAAGAGAACTAAACTAGAAATGCATTTGTATCGTGATCTTAGTTCACCGAACCCATTACAATATATTTCACATTTAAAAATCGAGCTCCTTCTACTGTTGTCTAAACAATGTTCATAAAGCCAAAAACTTCGCTCCACACCACATGATATGATGGAACGAACAGAAAATATTGTAGACCATGTTTCAAAGTAGATGGTGTTTTGTGAAACTCTTAACAAAAAATTCCTTGCAACCATTGTAGGATAATCAGAATTTGTCTCAAGAACGGTTTTTCTGTGATAGGCTCAGAAGCTGCTTTATCAGCTTTTCTGATAAAGTTCTTCTACAAGTCGCACAGCATCAGGCATTTGAATATTTGTCGTTTCTAAAGTCTTAATGGCTTTTTCCAGATCTGCAATTTTGTTTTCAATGAATAACACATTTTCATATAGGTTGAGGCTTTCGGAGAATAAAACTGTTCTTACATTTGATGCGATAATGACAAGTTGTGTGTGATATTGATGTGTGCAGAGTTTCCTCTTTGTTAACAAAAAGAGCCCTACGCATCAATAAATTGAAAATTCAAGTACGCCCTATAAACACGATAAATACTAAACTCTTGATAGTACAATCTTATTAAATACAGTACATCTATATCTCGCTTATGCTCAGTCTGTCTTATCTTATAATTCTCTGGGGCAATGCAACCTGTATTGAGAGCATTTAGACATCCATAAGCGAATATTACGATTTACAACACTTTTCATTTAAATCCAAGGAAAATAAAACATTTTTAAAATTTTTTAAGTCTTAACCATTACCTCTTTATTTATTTATAATTCAGCTTTTTACTAAAGCAATAGCGAAATGTTTAAATTAAATATTAATGTATCCGAAAAATATAATAATATAATAATAATATAATAATAATAATAATAATAATAATAATAATAATAATTTATTTTACCTGGTAGAGTTAAGCATTCTCTTCCACAGATCTAAGTCTATAATTAATACACATACATAAGTAATAATAATAATAACAATAATAATAATAATAATAATAATAATAATAATAGAAGCGTTGAGAAGTACTATTATTGAAACTACATTATACAAGAATATGAAATGAAATATTCATTGAAAACTAATAATAATAATGTTTTATTTTCGCTGGCAGAGTTAAGGCCATAAGGCCTTCTCTTCCACTCAACCAGCCTTAATCAATACAATACATAAATTTAAATTACAAATATTTTCACTACACTTAAAAGGTTCTCCAGCAATAATCTTCACTACACATTTATTTAAATTTAGATAAATCTATAAGGTAAAGTAGTAACTTAATTTATGAGCTAATTTAATTCAATGAATTATAATTAATTTAATATTTGAGATAGCTAGTAAAATGATGAAAATTAATTTAATATAAGCTTACTAGGACTATGTTACAGGGAGAATATATATATATTTCTATTTCTATAATGAGAATATTAATGTAATTGCCATTAGAGGTTTTGTAAATCTATTTAGAGAAATTAAAGATAATAATAATAATAAGAATGGACAGATGTTAGTTTCATTATAAGTAACAAATATTAATCAGCAATTCATCTGTTAAGTAAGAATTTATGTAATTTTGACCTAAATGAAGCTATTGTCCAACAACCCCTTATATCACTCGGAAGCGAGTTCCAATTTCTAGCAACTGAAACTGTATAGGATGAAGAATATAAAAATGTCTTGTGGTAGGGTATAATGAGTAAATTGTTATAATGAGATCTTGTACTTAGCTGATGATATGCGGATAAATTTTGAAAACGAGAAGCCAAATATATTGGGGTAGCGGTGCGCAGAATTTGAAATAAGAGAACAAGAGAATGCAGGGCTCGTCGATCGCTTAGCCTTAGCCAAGACAGAGTTTGGAAAGACGGGGAAACATGATCATACTTACGAATATTACAAATATAACGGACGCACGCATTATGCACACGTTGTAGCCTGTTGCTCAAATTTGCATTTAGGTTACTTAATATAATATCGCAGTAGTCAAAGTGTGGCATCACGAGTGTTTGTACAAGGATTAATTTTAATTTATCAGGAAGAAAGTTCTTCAGTCGCTTTAATGAGTGAATAATGGAAAATATTTTTTTGGAAGTGTGATTCACTTGTTCATTCCATTCCAGGTGACAATCCATATAAATACCAAGGTTCTTCACTGTCGTACTGTATGGAATAGTAGTATTATTTACAATTATCGGTGGCAAATTTTGTTTGTCACACTTCGATCTTTGATGTTCTATTAAGATTGCCTGCGATTTACTTGCATTTAAATTAAGTCCGTGCGTTTTCGACCATATGGATATAGAATTCAAGTCATCATTAACTTTAGTTATGGCGTCATTTATGTAGTTAGGTCGAGTATGCAGATAGATTTGTATGTCGTCAGCATAAATATGGTGTCGGCAGGATGTTAGATTAGAAGAAATATCATTAATATAAATAGAAAATAGTAAAGGTCCTAGGACAGAGCCTTGTGGTACGCCAGTCTTCGTGGTACGCCAAGTGGAATAACGATTATTAATAGACACGCACTGTTGGCGTTCACGAAGATAGGAGTCCATCCACGCTAACGCATTATCAGAAAAATGCAGTACTCTTAATTTTGCAATTAGTAAGTCAACATCTACAGTGTCGAAGGCTTTGGAGTAGTCTAAAAGTGTTAGTATTGTGATCTGTCCTTTGTCTAAAGCTTCACGTATATCCTCAGTCACTTTAAGCAGTGCAGTCGATGTGCTGTGTCCCGTTCTGAAGCCTGATTGGTAAGGGTCAAGAATATTGTGAGTATTGAGGTAATCTGTCAGTTGTTTGTGCACAATTCTTTCCAAAGCTTTTGAGAGAACAGGAAGAATACTAATTGGTCTATAGTCATTAGGTGTTACAGGTAACTTAATTTTAGGAAGGGGACGAACAATAGCCTTTTTCCATATGTCTGGGTAATGTGAAGTCATTATGGATGCATTGAATATATGGGTTAGTGTCGGAAGAATTATGTCCATAATTTTGTTCAGAAGTTCTATATTTATATTGTCTACTCCTTGTGATTTTGACTTGATGCGCTTTAGTGCTGATTTTACGTCAGAAGGTGTTATGTAGGAAAAGAAGAACTTGTCTCGTGCTGGGGCGGGTGTAGAGATTAATTCATTAATAGTCTGTTGTTTCGTTGCGGCGTCAGGTGCGTGGGTAGTGGTGGATGTGAAGTAATTGTTTAAATCATCTAGACAAATAGTATTGTCAATTTGTGATTTAGACTGTCTCAGTCCCATTGACCTAACATTTCTCCACATATCGGATGCTCTAATATCAGGTTCAATGAGGCTGTTAGCATGTCTAAGCTTAGCATTTCTAATCGTCTGTGTGGTCATATTTCTTAGTCGCTTGTACCGCAAGAAATCTATGTCACTTTTTAGTCTCTTGAATTTCCGAAAAGCTTCGTCTCTGTCTCTCATCAATGATCGGATTTCTGTAGTCATCCAGGGAGCTGGAGGTCTCGTAATGCGTCTAGTTTTTATTGGGGCATGTTTGTCATATAATGTAATAACAAGGTTGTTAAAAGCTTGTACTTTTTCGTCTACTGTACGGAGAGTCCAAACATCACGCCATGGCAGTAATAACGCGTCAGAAATTAAAGAGGCGTCGTTGATATGTCGCAGATCCCTATACTGAATGCGTTTTGGTGTTGCCTTAGGACACTGCAATGAATACTCTACAAATATAATATCATGTGCAGAAATCCCAGGCGCCGGTAGTTGTCCGTGCGTTATTATTTTGTGGGGATTTGTAGTTGCTATACTAGTTGCTAAACTACGGGACATATTATTATTCAAAGTTCCCCGTTGTTTCCGTTAGCAATGTTATAACCAAATTACCACTTGACATAATTTAAAATTTGTTACAAGAAGTTTAAGGTGGTGCTAAAGGACTATTTGCTTTCATAATATTTGCACGTATCAAGAATTTTATTGTAATTATACTGACATGTCCATCCGTACGTTATACAAGCCTACAAAATAATATACACCATAAGAACTATATTTTACGAAGTTTACGCCCTTATTTAAAAAAAGATTTATCTTCTCCAGCATTAAAAAATTATTTTACACCAAACTGACAGTGTTAACACGTGTTAAGCACAGCACATTCTGCTTCTTTATAACAAAAAAAACCGTTCCATAGTACCGCCAGCCTCCACAGGGAGCGCTTATCCAAGGTATAGTGCCTCTCTATAGTATTATAACTCGTTGGTACCTAACGTCAGCCTTCAGTGATATCACAGTCTAGTATATACAGTCACGAACCTCAATACGTAGTAAATATGCATGCATAGATAGTTGCTAACCACTTGGATCGCTACTATCGCCTCATTACAGACAATGCGAAATAGTACAGGCACAGGCTATTGTTTCTAGTACCCTCAACAACTCAAGCTTCGTGACTATGTACTAGACTGTGGTGATACAGTGCTCACCAAGCTGCCACGGCACATATCTCGCACGTGGCGGAGAAGGATAGAGAATCGTGAAGAATGCCAACTCAACCACCTTCTCCTAGTACACGCTGTGGATTCTTAACGCAACATTCCAATTAAATCTACACGGAATTCATTTACAGTCAATATGGACACATAACATTGTTTATAGTGTCTACCTGCTATGGAGATCCGTGCGCAGTTTCACCAGAGTTCGGGGTTTAGACGACCATGAAATCGTGATCTTATAACCTCTCCAATTTTAAATATTTATTTACTATAATGTAAATGTGTGCTATCGTAGGAAAAAAATTGTGTGATACACATTCTTAACTTCATCTTTCTGGTTTCACAATCTTTACACCCGCGCCAAAAAGAGAACCTTAAGGAACTTGTGTCACAAATAACTATTTGTCTTCTGTGATTGGACACAATAGGCATTGCTTTCCACACCATTACTAGGTACCCAAAATATCTGGTGTCAGACGCGCAAAATATATTGCATAAACTTCACATCCCTAGTCATCCAACTAAAATCTGTAAGAATACTGCCTTATGTAACAGTATCTATTTTTTGTGTTGCAGACACGTTCCTATCTTCTTGAGGATGTGGACCAATGGAAGTGTTAGTATTCATGGAAAACTTCCGTAATGTATTATTCTTCCAATTTACATTATCCAAAGGTAAGGCCTCCGTGTTCATCATGGAAATGTGTAGCTTCAAATCGTCCCCTCTTACTGCAATGAGCTGAAGTTGTGTCGTGCTGAACTTCAACGAATTCCTACACCGAATGAATTAACAAATGACAAAAATCAGCTTAAAAGTCGTAAATAAAACAAGATAAAAATAAAGGGAATTAATAATAAGGTTAATTATTAATCTTTCCAGAGTAGACAGGGTGGAAGAGAAATAACCTTCCTGAGTGAAAGGGATGATAAGATACACTTAATGAATGAAGAGAAAGCCTAAATTACGTTTTGTGATTAAATGCAGTGTCAATTTAGAAAATTAAGTTTGAAGATTTAGCAGTTCGGCAACATCGTCGCTAATACACTGTACTCGTGATACAGATGTAAGAGGCAGCACCAAGCACAAGGATTATATCGAAGGAGGAATAGGAGGACTATATCTTATGTCGATGTAGGGGAAACTCGGAAAATTTGGCAATATGGGAAATTTGGCAATATTCTTGTATTTCTTCTACAGTAGAACCCCGATTATCCGTCACCCTATTAACCGATTGTTGGATTATCCGACTTTTTTTTTTCCAACTTTTTTTCTTATTCTACTGCAGAAAAAATTATGAAGTATTGTACCTTACTTTATGTTTCTACGTAGTTTTTCTACAGAGAGTTATTACAAGCCTTTATCCTTACAAGTCTCACGGTATGTAATAGAAATGCTTTGCTGTCGGAAACAGAAATAGTTAGTCTACTTATAAAATAGTCACTACCTCTTTCAAAGAAATTACCCCAAGAACTTCCACAAACCCGAGTATCATTCTTTCCTTATCATTACAATTCGAGTAGTCGTAATGTATAACTTTTATGCAAAATGTCTTCCACAGGTGCCAAATGAAAACGTGTTGTTAATTAGCGTAAAAAATTACAAATAATTGAGAGGTTTGGGAAAGGAGAAACTGTACGCGATTTAATAAAAAAAAAACAAGGATAAAATGCATAAAGTATGTAACTCTACAACGTGAGACTTCAAGTATTTCTATCTTTCCGCAGACAACCAACTATCAACCCTTGGTCCTTACGAACTCATCGTTAACAACCGAACTTTTAGTGAAATCCTGATCCACTACATAGCATGTTAAATACAAGACCACGAAGGAAATTACTATAATGCACTTAATTTATGAAAATCTTTTATGGTACGGATTATCCGATTTTTTCGATTACCCGTTCAGTCCACCCCCTTCATTACCACGGATAATAGAGGTTCTACTGTATTGCCAAATTTCCTCCAGAGTTTTAAGAAGCTCAATGACACGATCATAGAGTGCAACATCTCAGTGTACTTTTAGTTTTCGTTTCACTCGAATCCGCGCATTATAGTGGCAGATATTGTTACTAATAGAAAGAAGTGTTGAATACTTCCTGTTGACGTGGTGGTTGTGTGGACGTGTGTATACAAAGACGGAAGAAAAGTGTTGTTCATTACCTACGTTTGTTTGTGCATTACATATCAAAAGCTGAGATTCAATATTATAAGGTAAGCCATTTATATAATTAATATTTTCTGTTAATAACTCACCAGGCCTTAGCTCGTTTTATGTTCTTCTTAGCAAAAAAAAGTGTCTTCTACAGGATAGTGTGAATTAGCCATTTTCCTTTATAGTGATATATTGCTGCTCTCTTTGAACAAGAATGTGTACTCGATGGTAAAATTTAAGAGTAGAGACGTATGAGGGATTTTTACAGTCTTCAATACAGCACTGTGTGTGGTGTGTTGCAGATATGCCAAGGGAACGAGGACATTATTCTGAAAAAATATTCCAAAGATGATCGATATGCGGGCTGCGGTTGGGAGTGTTTTGAAAGTTAGATGGTCGACTTATAGGGCCTCTACGAAGTACAATGTGTCCTTTAACAACTTAAAGAGGTTTCTGTATGCATCCTCAGGATCCGACGACGTTGTCTTTCCCAAGAAAGGAAGACCCCTAGCTCTAACCGTTGAGGAAGAGCAAAAACTGGTGACATATGTAATCAAAATGCAAGAACTTGGGTTTGGGCTATCGGCAACAGAAATTAGAAGACAACCCTTCAATATAATTAATAAGAGTGGTCGGAAAAATCCATTCAATTTTTTGCTTGCTTTTGTTTTGTGTTTATGGTATTTAGTGATTTCTTGTCCCAGTAAATTAAGTCTTATAAACCTTGTACCACTGTTTTCTTTTGAAAAATTTATTTTTAATCGTATTGCCAAATTACCCCTGTACTATTGCCAAATTATCCTGATGAAGTACCAAGTCTGGAAACATGTAACTTGTTATTTATTAGTGTGTTATGTGTAAAGTAATTTAGATTTGTAGCATTTTCTTTCAGAGGTTTATTGGGATTTAATGTTTAAACATATTCCATAATGGAGGAATATTTAATTTCAGTATATGTAACTACAAACTGTGTCAAAATATAAAGTATTGCCAAATTAGACGAGTCTCCCCTATATTTTGTTACTCTCACTCTGAAAAATTAGAGAAGGAAAAGCTCCTGTGGATCAAAAAAATATTCAAATCTAAATATGTAGTATTTTTAAGAAGTTCAAGGGGAGGTTCAAACCCAGTAACCTTCATGCGTACGTCCCTGGAAACTCCCATAATATCGCAACAGTAAATAAAACTCACGTAATGCAGTCGTGGAAAATGTCTCGGTGAATCCATTTCAATCACAATGAACGGCATCGCATAGCCCATGTATTCGAAATACCAAGCTGCCAATTAGTGAATCAGTGTACGTTTAATGGAAATATACAGGGTGGAAGGGAACCGATGCACCAAAATTTAAGAGGTGATTCTACATGTTAAATACTCGTATAACAAAACTTATATTACACTTTTTCTTCGATGAAGCTTAGTTAATTAAGCAGGAAAAAAACAGTCTTTGCACAATGTTTGCAGCGCTCTATTGCAGTAATGGCTCATTTCTACACAAACAGATAGGTCAAAATACTGTGAATAGTTAATGTCTTGAATCCTTCTTTGCAAATTAAACCGTTTAGCCGTGCATTTAAATTTAATAATTGCGAAAATCGATTAAATAAATCGCACTGTCGAGTGCAACACAGGGGTAGGCAAAGGTAAAGGATGGGTGGCGAACTTGCTACAGTTATTGCAGTAGCCGTGATGTTGCCAAATGCTTCATAGGAACGTAACGACTTCCTCTAAAATGATGAATGTTAGATTATTATTTATTTAGATTTTTCAAACCTCTCCTCATGATCTATTACCAGTTTCATATCAGTGCAGTGATTACCTTCCACTCTATATCTAGTATCAAATTTATATTCAGGCTTCCCTTCTACCTAATTCACAGATGGTATTGATTTGTAACTAGAGGTTCATATTTTCTTCCTTCTGCTTGCAGTGAGAGTTGAACGGGGAATGAAAAGTGTGAAAACATATTACGGATACGTAAAGAAGGTACGTTCAGCCATAACACAAAATGTGACCCGTTGCGCGAAAAGGGACCTAAAGTCGCGAAAGGAAATTTTACAGGAGAACAACATAACGAATTTGCGGTGTAAAAACTGCATTTCTATGTTTTGACATCTTCCGCTACCTGTAGGCTTTTTTAAATACTAAACTAGGACGTAGTTTTACACTGTGCTTCTTAAATACTTAAAATCATTCTTACAGTTGCTAAGGAAACAAATGAAAATTTTAATTTGCTTTTTCTCGAAAAGTGCATAATGTAATATCAATATTGAATAAATGATATATTAAAAACTATAGCACCTAGAACCATGATTTTTTTAAATGCTCAGTAAGTCATCCTCTTTTTGAAACCACAAAAAAAAAACACAAAAAATAAAAAATCCGACTTTAGGTCCCAATTCCTGCAAAAAGTCACAAATAAAACCCTACTATTTTCAAATTACTGTTTCTTTGAAGGTTCGTACTCTATAATTTGGACTCTCAGGGAAGAAACATAAAAAAATTAGTCGCGAAGTTGACACATACTCTCTCATTAAAATTTTAAACCATTCACAAGAGTTCGGTTCCTTTCTAATGACATTAACGTAGCCTATACAGCTTATTTTCTTGACCTATTATTTAAATGAAAATCGCCGACGACAATGTGCAGTCAAAATAACATTAATTTTTGTTTGCTGGTTTGCACACCAAACGCATATGACGTCCACAATTACGGAATTTTACTTCATTTACTAACTGTACCTGTACAGTCTAGGTTCAGTAGATAAACTTAAGTGTGGTTAATATTTCACTAATTTGCGTACACTAGCCGAGTGAGACGGGTTTTAAATAGCGATAAGACACGAGCAAGGCAAGCGGGGAGGCCGCCTCTAGATGTACGACGCCAGAGGGAATTCTGCCGTTGGACAAGAAAGCTCTCACAAGGGATGTGCTTGACGTCGAAAGCTTAGAACCGCACAAAATCATGCTTATAATAGAAATCGCACATCAGAAAAGCAGTGACATTAGTCATTCCCATGCAAAACTGTGCGCCTCACCATAAGACACATTTGAATGATCACTAGGCCTGTGACATTGGAGAATGTTTACAGTGAAACATGCGTCTTGGCATGCTCTCAATTTGGTTAGCAATGTCTTTTTGAGGAATAAGTTCCCATTCTTCGCCAAGTGCTCGCCTCAACTCTTGTAACGATTCTGGTCTCGGTCGTCTATTCTTAACACGCCGTCCCAGCATGTCTCACACGTGTTCAATTGGGTTCATGTCCGGACTCCTTGCTGGCCATGGAAGAACATGGATTCCCACTTCTTGGAGATAATCTCCGACCGCATTGGCAATATGCGGCCGTGCATTATCATGCATTAAAACAAAATTATCGCCTACAAATTGGCCAAATGGCACAACATGATCAGCCATGCATTCATTTATAAAACTATCAGCTGTTAGTCTTTCATTTTCAACAAAAACCAACTCTGTACGAGCATCCGTACACACTCCTGCCCAAACCGTCACTCCACCACCTCCATACGGCACATTTTCGGAAATGCAACACTGTGAAAATCGTTCTCTCCTCCTTCTCCAAACTCTTTCACGTCCATCAGGTGAGCACAGATTGAAACGGGACTCATCGGTGAACAGAACACAGCTCCACTGTCCATTTCTCCAATCCCTGTTATCATTTGCAAAACGTAGTCGTTCAACTCGATGCAGCCTGAGAAGTCTGGGACCAGTTGCAGGTCTACTTGATATCAGTCCACTTGCTTTCAACCTCCTCCTAACTGTTTTGGCCGAAAGTGGGCGTCCATGCATGTTAACAAATTTCTGGGCTACACTAGTAGCTGGCAGGTTGCGCTACCTAAGAACTCTCAACACCATATACCTGTCTTCATTTGGATTTGTAGCTCCTAAACGACCCGAACCTGGTCTTCTGGTATATTCTAGGGTCTCTCTATACCGTTTTATAGCATCATGGGTTGTGCTTCTAGCCACATTCATAACATTTGCAATGTAACGTACACTGCGTCCATCATCGTAAAGGGCTACAGCTCGAGACACATCTTCAGGTCGCATCTTGTTTTAAGACAAATGTTATAACCCCACTTAAACTCAGAAAATGTAAAAATAAAGAAATAACGATTGATAACGATAATGAAGCACAAAATGGTTGAGACAAAATTCTTATAGCTGAGACTCCGAAAGCAAAATTGGAATATTTGGTTGTAATGGCTTGTTTATAAAACAAAAAACAATCAACAATGTATACACGTCTCCATAACAACAGATGGCTACCATAATATTGTATGAGAAGATAATATTTTGCAAAATACCAGCAAATATTAAAGTGTCCGGTTTTTTTTTTTTTTTTTTTTTTTTGTTCCTTAGTGTATTTTGTTTTTTGCTTTACCAATGTTCTTCTCCTAGATCTTCAATAGACGATCATTGAAATGTCTCATGTGGTAATGCGCGCAGTTTGCATGGGAAGTACCATTAAGTACGAGAAAAATCCGTACCGGCACCGGGAATCGAACCCAGGACCTTTCAGCTGTGCACGCTGAGTGCTCTTAACCGACTGAGCCATGCCGGGACACGATCCACGACGCCGGCCGAACTCCTCTCGTAGTATTATGTTACGGCCTTACTACCTGCATTTAAGACGATACACGTCATATATAACCAGGAGCGCATATTATATGACTTTTGCATGGGAATGACTCATACCACTGTTCTTCTGATCAGCGATTTATATTATAAGCAAGTTTTTGTGCGTTTCTGAGAGTTCGAGGTCAAGTACATTCCTTGTAAGCACAAACTTTCCTGCGATTCAATTCCAAGTATAGCAGCAATATAATATAATATAATATCAGATATTGCATTCTCTAGATGCTAGAGGCTTTATCTCGATAGATGTTTGCAATTGAGGGGCTCACAAGCAAACATTCTCATGGGGGCAAATAAAAAAGTTATTTTTTCTTCCACCATATTTATAATGTCAAAACAAGTGCTTATAGAAAGTTTGGCCATCTCGAGTGAAACTACGAGGGCCGTCCTGAAAGTAAGCTTCCCTGGGAAGGAAAACACAGTTTCATGGAAAGGTTTATTGGAACAGATACAGCAGTTGTTGAGCTATTGTTCAACATATTCCCTACTGTAATTGAGACATTTGTCACAACGTGTGATCAATTTTTGTATTCCTGTGCCGTAAAGTCTGCCGCCTGGGATCGGAATCGGTGTGTGACAACCGTCGGAACCTCTCTGTCGATCCAATGTTGTCTCAAATTCCGATTGGAAATATATTGAAAAATACGTCAACAATTGCTGCATCTCCCCCAATAAATTTTCCAATCAAATTGTGTTTTCTTTCTGTAAACTAACCAGGAAAACTTACTTTCTCGTAATTGCGGTCGAGTGGCCAAAATTTGTATAAGAATTTGTTTCGACATTATTGACACAGTAGAAGAAAAAATGAACTTCTTTATCTGCCCCCATGAGAATATTTGCTTGTCAGTGGAAAAGGGGCCCATGGCACAGAAACTAAATTTTATGGGAGAAGCATTTATTTCTCTCAGATTATATCTTCAAGTGAAGAAAAGATATCTATAAATGATTATCATGTCTGGTAGATACATGCCACAAGACTGGAAGTTCATAAAAGAGGTCTAGATGGCAAGATCTAGCGGATTTTCGAAGAAACTAAAAATCAACAGGAATGTGGCATGGACGCCTTTTCCACTGAGCCCATAAATTCATTAATTAGTCAGGCAAAAAAAAAATATATTCAACTAGTAGTTTATTTAGCGCCGATGAGATCGGTGATAGCTAGATGGTATTTGGAGAGATGAGACCGAGGATTCTCCATAGGTTACCTGGCATTCTCCTTAAGGTTGGGGAAAATCTCGGAAGAAACCCAACCAGGTAATCAGCCCATGCGGGAGTCAAACTCACGCCCCAGCGCAACTTCGGATCGGCAGGCAAACGTCTCAGCCGATTGAGCTACACCGATGACTTATCAGTAGTTGCAGTGGCAGTATTTTATTTGACGACTAAACGGAAGGAACTCTCATTCTTATTCCTCTCCCTGAGGAGATGTTACGTATTTTATCACCCTCTACAATCCAATTACCTCAACCGGCCTTCAACTCGCGAACTCCAGCTTCAATTGTTATCATGGCAACCGCTACACCACCGACGACAAACGGGGAATGTCATGGCAGCACCATGAATTCAATTACTTTTAATCACGTAACACTGATAACGAGAAAGTATGTGTCATCTTCGTAACGCTCCTTCTGTTTGTATTAATCTATAACAGCAATATCACAAACTGCACATTTTTAACACTAACTTTTTCGTATAATGAAACAGAACCCACTCATGATTTTATTTTAACATTTTAAGTGCAAAATGCTTCAATGTGGTTAGTGGACTAGATGTGATTCTCCGGAACTCACAGTATCTACTAACATGCGAATACAAGCTTTTCCTTACTTCTCCTTCATTTATTTGTTTACAGGGGACATCACCATTCATTGATGCTGCGAGTGCTCAAAATAAAGGTGAGCTACTAATTAAATATTTTCCTAATCCTGACGCGAAGTTAAGGTCATAATTTTATTTGTAGACGACCAAGACATAATTGTATAGAAAAATAATACAGAAACAAGCCACGAATTAAATATAATTCAAACACGTAATTCTAAAACATCTATCTAGAGTAAAGCTGTAACACTGTGATGATGATGATGATGATGATGATGATGATGATGATTTTCTTGTAACAGCTAGAGCACCATCGGGGAAACAAAAACATCCCATGGTGGGGCTAAGAGGGGGAAAAGTTGGAAAAAATTATTTTAGTAGATTTTAGGTAAGATAATATATATATATATATATATATTGTGACGTTTTTATTACTAACAACAATGAACTGTTAATCTTAACTAATATTTACAACGCACTATTTACAAATCAGAACTGTCAGTTCTCAGTTCACAGTTCTTCTAGCTCAGTCACTAGAGTTCACAGTATCTCGAACCACAGACCTTCAGAGACAGTCCACTGTATTCGAACTCAGGTCCCTCTAACTGCGGTCCACTGCACTCGAACTCAGGCCTTCGGATGCTGACACAGTTGCGGACGCACACTCAAGTCGAACTCCGGTACACAAGACTGGCTTGCTCTGTTCACTGGCTTACTCACTGAACTAAACATGAATCACCTCACACTCCTTCGCGTCCGTAATTTATAACCGAGAAACTTCGAATTCGCGATTTTTCCACTTCGACGGGCTTCTGGAAGAGTCGGGAGGGTCCGTCCCCCCCTTCACTCCGCACGCAGTAGTTGCGCGCGCACCCTCCCCTCGTCGCGTTGACGTAATACACCCCCTCTGCCCTTCAGCATGCAGATGCTCCCCGTACCAGCGTTTCGGATGCCACGCGCCCTGTCGGACGCGTGTTCAAACCCCGTTGCAGCTGTCACAATATGTATGGGAAAATAATAATGATAATAATAATAATCTTCACAGCATTTATTACCTGTTAGTTGTCAAGTTTCTGATAAACTTATTGGCAAAATACTACAGTAAGTTATAAAAATCGTAAAATAAAATCATAACCCAGTGGATTTAAATTTTACAAAATAATTAAGAATAACGATTACAATGAACTAAACATATAGGTATAGATTTAAACACACAAAAATAGGCAATAATAAAGATTACATGTGGAGTTCTCAGTCAGAATCTGAAATACCATTGCTTGACTTATTTTCGGAACTATAGTTAATGTTCGGTGGCAGTATCATATCTAACACTTCCCTATCAAAATATGACATTCTTCCAAGCTTGAAATGTACTGTTCAAATGCAATCAATAGCCTATTAAGTACATCTTGAGTGGTCTTCTCTCGATAAATTTTTCTTGTGAAACGTTCTCTGTATCTTTTGAACAATTTATTACTGGCGCCTTGTGCTTCTTCGCTGAAACTGAAATTTGATGGGTCTACAGAATCTCGTCAATAAATACCTCCTATTTTGCCAAATTAAAATTGTCTCGTTCGTCCTAGATTTGTCCACAATGAGTCGTAAAGGCACTATAGATGAAATGAATATATTTGCATCAGTTTCTTCGGTGTTCGTCGTAATCTCTGCTTGCACTGTGATTGATTAGATACATCAGATCCCCATTTACTAACCAAATATAATTTCCCACACCCTTTCTAACCCTTGATTCATTAAAGCATCTTTTTGAGTTTGTATCTGTACGATCCAACGGGGCTTGCAGTTTTACTTCGGAAGAAGTTTCAGTGACAATGTTTGTTTCCTTTTCGGAATAACACTCTTTTTTGGCAGGCTGAATTTTTTTGTAAGAAGGAAATCGAGACAAATCTTTTTTCCTAATTTTGTTGTTCTGATCTCTTGTAAGATCAGCCTAAATAAACATAGATAATGCTTCGGTTGCTGGAAGTTCTCGTGTCCTTTGACTGTTTACCTGCTTGTATGCAGTTCCGTATTTTGAAGCTCGTTTTGGTGAAGTCATCGTAACATCTTTAACGACTTTGGAAGCTTCCAAATGAGCAACAGAACGAAGACTCATTTGGGCAGCATACGAAAGCTCCCCAATAGAATGTTGAAGCCTCGTATTTCCAGTTTCCTGACGTTTCACTATTTCATTAATATCTTCGAAATTTTTTGTGGTCGACCAATTTTCTTTCTTTCGGTAGTCAAGTAGTTCGGGAATCTAATCGAAGTTTCCGGAGACAATTTCTATTACTTTGAAGAAATATTTCTTCTTTTCCGCTGGACTCCTGCCATTTCTTTTTGAAATCAGGGACAAAATAAAATAGCCTCTTATTTAGGTCCGAATTCAGATTTTCCGGGCATTTAAAGTGTTTCTGCATAAATTCCCTCAAAAATCACAATTTATCGTCATTTTTTTCTTGTCAGAATTTATTACGTCATACAGGGTCCGTCTTGTTAAGCAAATATCATTACAGCTAGATCCTGAAGAAAATATTAAAGAAAATTATGTTTTTAGTTAATAATGTGAAAATAACTGGCCGACACACGCTCTAAAGAAACTGTTGTACAGCAGAATTCCGGAAATATCCGCAAAATGTTATTAATGTTTTTAAAACATGACTAATTTGTGTACCAGAAGAAGTTAAAATTATAGCCCGGACATTTCCGGAACACATCTGAAATCGTAACAATATATCTATGAACTGCATTTTTATTCTAAAAAAACACGTAGTGTTTCTATTTATAATTTCGAAGTCTTTTCCTCAATATATTACTTTAGAAATAGTAAAACAGCAAACTACATACCTCCAGGTGAAGACTCATGTCAATCACTGTTCATTAGATCAGGCGTCTCAAGGCCAACACATGAGTGTTGTTACAGAGAGCAAATGTAGATAGCGTAGTCAGCTGAAGAGATTAGCGCAATACCCGAAGATAGCCGATCGTTGATTCATATTACAAGCATGAGCGAGGTAAGTTGTAACTGTCGCGGGAGAAATGCCACAAAGCTGCACTTTTGAGTTGTACTTGTACAATAGGATAGACGGCTATTTGCGGAAGGAATACAATTTCTTAAGTAGTTTGCAACAACAATAATAATAATAATAACAATAATAATAATAATAATAATAATAATAATAAATTTACTTTCTAATGATATATCAATGAGTAAAAATAAGACATCTGAAGCGTGAAGAACCATACATGTTACGTAATTATTTAAGCACAAGGAACTGGCCATCTTACCCCATTACTCCTGGCCTAGTTGTCTTTAAGTGGTGTCTTGTTGGTATCACTTATGAGGTTCAGACCTGTCTTCGGACAGTTGACTAAACAACAACAACAATACTTCATTTCTAGTAAATGGTTGTTGGTATCTCTCTTTTTTTTTTCAAGTTTACACTATATTTAATTAAATAAAATTCAATTAGGCCTAAATAATAATAAAATTACAATTAAACTTGTTGGTTGATAAAGTACGTATTTTTATGATACGTCAATATTAATATATTAATTACAATAATAGTTAAATACTATAGTTCATGATGCTTTCAATAAGTAAAAATAATCAAAACATCTTAGAAATTCACAAACAATCTTAAATCTGGGCTCAAATTCTTTTCTCAAATCCTTTGCTACTTTAGTATTATATCTGTTACACTGGCCTTGATTCAAATTAGGTAATAATTTTAGATTAATAAAGTGGTAAAAGTTATCCACTGAAACTTGCGACTACCACAATTTCACTTTCTCTATGAAAGCTTTTATTTCTTCATACATTTGCGGTAATAAGGACATTCTTTCCTCGGAGATGGATACAACATCGTAGCGGTTACAGATGTTTATTCAAACGTCGCGATCAATGACGTCATCCGGAGATACACGAACTGCTCCCGCATCTTGTTCCACTTTTACATACAAAAAATAGAGACAGGAGGAAGCGCTCCGAGGAGGCTCTATTGAGACGTCTGCATTAGACGAACACATAACAAAATGATATCAACTCGAAAACACAGCGATTTTTACGCTTATCAGCTAATCAATGAGTCGTCAGTGCAAGTTCTGACCTCCACAGTGACTTACATCATTTCCTTATCGATATGTGTTGCAGGTGGTCTTTAGCTTTCTTGAACAATAGTTATTTAAAACAATTCCGCGATTTGGTTTTTGGACTTTTTGCTAGCCTTTCCTGTAATTGGCCCCTCAGTGCACAATGACAATTCTGTCACCCTTTGCACCTGATATCGGTACCAGACAGTTTTCGGAACCGTCTTTTCAGTTTTTCATGCAACATATATACTGTCGTACCAAGTTTCGTCTAAATCAGCCGTGGCGAGGACGTGACTCGCGAGACATTGTGGCTCGCAGTGATACCAGTGCATTTCGCTTGCTTCTAACCTCCGCCAACCCTCACCCTCTCATTCACTGGAGTCAAACTCCGTTCCATTTGCATTTGTCTCTGACCTGCGAGTGGCATATTTCTCTCTCGAAACCATGTACGAAAGTTCCAAGTAGGATGGGAGGACGCATTTTTTTGCTGTCAATATGATGAGAATATTAAATGTATGATTTGTATTACGAGGAAAACGGTTGTATAACATAAAACGGCATTATACTACATTTTACTGCTGAAACATTAAAAGGTTAAGTGTTATTGTTATCATCATCATCTCTGTACGTCGACCCTTTTTCAGCAGATGTACAAATAATGCGGTTAGCTCTTCAATTTGAACTCACTCATTTACTATGTGATGTCAAATGAAAACTAGATGTAAAGACTTGACAAATGTTGAACTTTCAAATCTTTACAAAAAAATAAATACTGTATCCGAAGCTTCGTTCTTTCGCTTGCACTGTTGAAGCCATGTTCACTACAACTTACGTTTGTGAAAAATTATTTTCAACAATTAAAATAGTAAAAACCAAATTTAGATCACGACTGACAGCCAAATACCTTCGTGATCAACTACGACTGGCAGTAAGTGACATAATTCCTGATTTTGAAACTCTGTCGCAGAGACATTCTGAAGACAGTTAATTTTAGGTTGTGATATTGTTCATTTATTGTTCATTTCTTTCTTCGTTACACGTACTAAGCATTAGTTTAGCCTTGTACTGTTAAAAATCATATTTAAGTGCTTCATGTAAGGAAAATGAAAATCCGTTAATAAATCAGACAGTTGCTTCACTTCCCCTTCGGGTGTCCGCCTCCCTCCATAGGTGCTGTGCACGTTGCAGGTTACACAGTGGCTCGGCGCACGATTACATTTTCGCCACCGCTGGTCTAAATACATATCATCGTAGCCTTGTAAACGCAATGAGTACCTCCAGGCAGTGATGTTAGTGGCTTCAGCTCTAGTGAGTTTCCTTATGTAAAAACCCCATACTTCGGAGTAATCTACGAACAGTACTTTTCCCATAAGGAAATTCGTAGTCAGTGCCACTTGTTTTCTCCCGCACAGCATGCATTTCGCTATTATTATAGTTTATCCATGGCCGAAAGAAATTAACCATCGTCCTGCTAAGAGTCACATCCACAACACACAACTGAAACCGTAGTGCAGTGGCAGGGATATTCTTTCAAAAATGGAAAATTCACAACGCGGCATCCTGGCGGTATCTTTGTCCTAGTTGAGGGAGCGTGCCAGTCAGATTTATGGCTTCCTCAACCCAACCCTGCAACGAAGGTTCTTTACTTGTGAAACTTGTGTACGACGTTAAAATCAGAAGACTGGTCGCTTTGAATATCTTAAACACAGAGTCAAACTAATCATTCTTTATTTTATCAATCACCGGTTGTATTAAGAGACACTTTAAGTAAACGATATGTTGTCAACATACTTACAAATCTGATCTGATGCTGAAATACTGTGTACTGTAGGAGAAACACAAACCAATACAATAAGCACGATTATCACACAAACGTTTCTGCAACAATACAAATCTATCTTTTGTTTCAACAGCGCGCGTTCAGATATAAAGATGAATATTAACTCTTCCGTTTGTTTCAGCTGCACTAGAGAAGGTACTCAAGGGAATGGATGAAGTAAGTACATTCAATATCACCATTTACAATGTAACTCTTGTGCCAATATTACCATTTGGTTACTTCTTTTTAATGCATTATTTTTACTTTATTATTACTACTAGCTGTACCCGTGCGCTCCGCTGCACCTGTTAGAAATAATATAAAGTAATTACATAATTAAAATAGGACGTTTGATCCAGGGAACATTCGTGTTTGTTAGAACGATAAATCGTTTAATATGTTACTTAATTGAAATTGCATTCAAATAATTAAAATGCGATCATTTTGTTCCAGAGACCACTCATTGGTGCAATGACAATTCCTTTAACATGTTTCTTATTTGTTATTACATGCAACCATAGTTTAATGAAGATTGACACATCATTTACTTTTAATGTGTAAACTTTATATTACTTGCTATATGGTTCCATTGAATTATGGTAATAACTTAATTTTAACACTTGTTTTCTACGCCTTCAGTAAATGGTGCTTGGCCCACTATGGTTCTAAAACCGTCAAATAACTTAAATAGTGATACAGCATAAACAGTGATATGTAATTACATATTTCTTTCTTTCGAAAGTGTAAGAATTCAGATCTCCTATGTACCATTGCCATGGAATGAATAAATGTGTTTTTTCTTCCTACTCAAAAATTTTATATTTTGCACATGGGAATTACTGCAGGAACAACAACGCTACGTTGAAAACGTATTGTATTATTATTTTAAAAGTCTATCAGACCTACCAAATTTTTCATAGAATAAAACTTATCGGAAATCATTTTTAAAGAAACTTTTGTTATGTAACATTTTTCACAAAAAACAATAATAAGCGAGATATTTCGATTTAATTCAGGCCCCCTTATAACCCCCCTTTTAAATAATGTATTTTGAATGCCATATAGCCTAAAATCTAAGTTACAACGAACTTAATTTATATTCCAATTTTCATATACATCGGTTCAGCCATTATCGCGTGAAAAGTAACAAACATACAGACAAACATACAAACAAAAATTCAAAAATGCAATTTTCGGTTTCAGGGTGGTTAATTATATATGTTAGGACCAATTATTTTTGGAAAATCGAAAATTACCAGAAAAATTTCGGCTACAGAATTATTATTAATATAGATTATTATCATCTATACTAATAATAATAAATCTGTAGCCGAAATTGTTAGTTGGGAGGCCGGAGAGAAAAAGACCTTTGGGGACGTCGAGACGTAAATGGGAGGTGGAATATGATGATAGAGACTGGATTAATCTTGCACAGGATAGGGACCGATAGCGGGCTTATGTAAGAGCGGGAATGAACCTGCGGGTTCCTTAAAAGCCATTTGTAAGTAACAAATTATTGTTCTTGCAAGGCGATGACACACCAATTATTGTCACTTTTAACCATGTTGTAAGCCTAGTTTGTTTTTCACATGTTCCAGGTGAATCAAGAAGTGAGGAGGATACGTTTAAAACTCTGATGAGCATTCCTGCCTCAACCAGTTAATCCTACTTTCTTCAAGAAAAACTGCACGATTTGGGAAAATATTATTCTTGTGGGATTCTGTTCCCTTTGTTTTATCGCACATTTCAAGATTATGCACAAAATAATAAACACTTATTGATTTATGCAATCACGCTCTTTATTCATAATTTAATATGTTACTGTTTCTACTAAGGTACAGTTTGTTGAATACTTGCGACTATACGATCACACCAACAACCGTAATGTTACACCTTCATACACTAATAAAATTTATTGGATAAATTGTACCTATGAAACAAACATAACTTTCCAAGTCACTTATCAATTAATAAGCATAATGTATCGAAATATTTCCTTCCCTTCTTCACAAAAGAGTGACAGGACTATATTTGGAAGGGTGAACAATGTTGGGGTTCTTTCCTCAAGGACGCCCGCAACATCCAATCTCAGTGGCAGCAAGATGGTTAGAAAACTAGACGAAGTGGATAGATGAGGAAAGAGAAAACTGAACATGAAAAACAGTCAGTTCTGAAACCCAAATTAACTTGCGCACGCATAGTTTAAAGCACTCGCTTTTGTTGAATTCTTTACCGAGGGTTTGAGAAAATATGTATCGAACACGTAGAGAAAAAAAAGCATAAAAATATACATCTCGCTACCCACTGTGGGCGCCCTTGCCTTTCCTTGAATCCATTAACTACTTTCCAAACTTCCTTGCAAAACAGCTACAATGAAAACATGAAACATAATTTAAGTTACATTCTCCTAAACTTCTGTTGATTCCATTCGGATTATAGAACTCAAAATAGAATACAACTGTACGACTGGATGAAAGTTCCTATAATCTTTCAATCGTACAATTTATAAATTAATTCAAATATCTACTTTAACTTTTTGGATTGCAAAGAATACTTTTGTCTGTAGCTCATAAAATGAAGTTTCATCTTCTGTTTAGATGCATATTAAATTATTTCATTTATGTCTTGCGTGCCTCTTTTAAATTAAAATACAAGAAGATAACATTTCAAAAGTTGGTATCATTTACAGCATGACAAGGAAACAGAATTGTTATGAAACGCGTAGAACACACGATGAAATATGTCATCATCTTTTGTACTCCAGCATTATATTACCGGTACTGAAAACTGTGCAATACATGCCATATTACTGTACCACAGACAGCCGTATAATATTACCATGGCAACTAAAACGTCATGACTTCTATTATGACGGCATAACTTGTGCCATAAAGCTAATATTATGACACGATTTACCGTGCTAAAACATTTAATACAACATTGTTATCACTGCAACCCCTTTTTTCATGATATTAAGCTACTAATCATTACAAATTAATTTGATGTCTGAAAAAAAATAACGTAAGAAACACATAAGTTATTAATTATAACGATATACAATTATTACACTCGTCAAAGCTATGAAACTCCCTTCCCTAGTTTCCTAAACATTGGCTCATGCCATAAAGTATAAAAACTTGTTTCGTAATAATATGTCTTCTATACTAGTAATAAATCTGTAACGGAAATTTTTCTGGTAATTTTTTTTTTCCAAAAATAATTGGTGTTAACATGTATAATTAATCATCCTGAGACCGAAAATCCCTTTTTTGGCATTTTTGTTTATATATCTGTCTGTTTGTATGTTTGTTTGTTACCTTTTCACCAGTGGCGGCGGCTGGGTATTCGCACACCCTAAGAAACTTGGTTTTAAAAATACGTTGTTTGAGTGTTCATTTATCTTTAAAATTTCGAGCATGTGAACCAAGAAACAATTTTAAACGAATTTAAATCTGCCGCCGTTTACTCTTGCCTCTGCCGCATCGCGCTGGTGTAACAGGCGTCAAGAGACAACTCCTGGTTTTGCTACAGAACGAGCGGCGAGGAGTGAGGGGGGAGGGTTGTGTTTCTTTATACGTGGAGAGTAGAGTTGGGCAACACGATTCTTTTTCAGAAGTCGATTCCAACGATTCAATCATACATTACGAATCGATTCTAACGATTCGTTCACGATTCTTCTCAGTCTGCGATTCCAACTATTCTTTTGAATCGTCAACGAGTTCACGATTCTTCCTACTCTGCGATTCCAACGATTCGTCAACGAACGGCTTACAGGACACTTTCCTTTGCAAACCACGCGTAGAACAAAAACGTTCTAAATCTCTCGCATAGATGGCATAAGAGGCGAGACATTGGATTGTCTCTTTCTCATTGGCTGGAACCATTCAGCATGACCTCCATTAGTCTACAAAATTACCCAAGATAATGTTTCTAAATTATAATTTATCAACTGAACCTTATTACGAAGTACATTTTTTGCATTACAGCTCTATTTAACTATGCAAATTTCAGGTTTGTGTTCATTATTTTCCATACTTAACAAATGCAGTATTTTGATTTCACTCTCGCTCGGGAGTATTCGGCACGGTTCGGAAATGTCCGCTGACAGGTTACATCAAACAAGTAAATAGAATCGTGGGTTACGATGCCATGTCAATTCGTTACTATTCTTTTGAATGACGATTGGTTACGATTCTTTTGAACGACGATTCGTTGATATCACGAATCGATTCTTACGATTCTTTATTATTAGTCGTTCGAATGAACGATTCGTTCACGAATCGACCCAACTCTAGTGGAGAGATCGCCGAAATCAGACGTCTGAATAGGGCCTTCTCAGAGCACTTCCTCCTCTTTCTCTTTTTCAATGTAAGAATGGAACAAGATGTGGGACCAGTTCGTGTATCTCCGGATGACGTCATTGACCGCGACGTTTGAATAGATATCTGCAACCACTACGATGTAACAGTTAGTCGATGTGTCCATCTCCGAGGAAAGAATGTTCTTATTACCGCAAATGTATGAAGAAATAAAAGCCTTCATAGGGAAAGCGAAATTGTGGGAGACGCAAGTTTCAGTGGGTAACTGTTACCACTTTTTTAATCTAAAATTGTTACCTGATTTGAATCGAGACCAGTGTAACAAATATAAAGATGTACTGAAGGACTTGAGAAAAGAATTTGAAACCAGATTTAACATTTGAATAGTTCTAATTTAAAATAATTGCTTGTGAATTTCTAAGAGGTTTAGGTTATTTTTAATTATTGAAAACATTACGAAATATATTATTTAACTATTATTGTAATTAATATATTAACATTAGCATAACGTAAGAATACTTACTTTAATAACCAACAAGTTTAATTGTAATTTTATTTTTATTATTATATTATTATTATTATTATTATTATTATTATTATTATTTAATTGAATTTTATTTTATTAAATAGTCTACATCTGTGGAGTAACGGTCAGCGCGTCTGGCCGCGAAACCAGGCGGCCCAGGTTCGAATCCCGGTTAGGGCAAATTACCTGGTGGAGGTTTTTTCCGGGATTTTCCCTCAACCCAATACGATCAAATGCTGGGTAACTTTCGGCGCTGAACCCCGGACTCATTTCACCGGCATTATCACCTTCATATCATTCAGACGCTAAATAACCTAGATGTTGATACAGCGTCGTAAAATAACCCAATAAAAATATTTTATTAAATATAGTATAAACTCAAAAAAGAGCGATACCAAAAACCTTTACTAGAAATGAAATATTGTTATTGTTTGGTCAACTGTCCGAAGACAGGTCTGAACCTCACAAGTGATACCAACAAGGCACCACTTATGAGTCAACTAGGCCAGGAGATAATGGAGTAAGGTGGCCAGTTCCTTGTGCTTAAATAATTACGTAACATGTATGGTTCTTCATGCTTCAGATGTCTTCTTTTTACTCATTGATAGTATACAATTAGAAAATAAATATATTATTATTATTATTATTATTATTATTATTATTATTATTATTATTACTGCAAACTACTTAAGAAATTCCTTCCGAAAACAACCGTCTATTGTTTCATTACAACTCAAAAGTGCAGCTTTGTGGCATTTCTCCCACGACAGTTACAACTTACCTCGCTCATGCGTGTGACGTGAATCAGCGATCGGCTATCTTCGGGTACTGCGCTTATCTCTTCAGCTGACTATGTTATCTAGATTTGCTCTCTGTAACAACTTTTATGCGTTGGCCTTGAGACGCCTGGCCAAGAGGTATGCGAATGCGCGTACGCAGCCGACTCGGTCCAATGGCTCTCTCGCGCTCTCTCGTGTCTCCTTTTTAAACATACGGTATGGCCAAATCAACAACTTTCTTTCTTGGCGAACATCATAATATTTCATCTTCATAAAATTGCTGTAATCCTTATGTTGATGCTTTAAATAATGTATGTTTGTAATTTAGCAACTCGATGTCTTGTAGTAGATGATTAAACATAAACTTTTCATTTAAATACAGGACTGTTAAAAAAAAGTTGAGAAACTTTCTGCAGACAGAAGTTTGCGATACTGTAGCTCGACTCCGGTTTCTCAGTCGTTTCAATTTCAAACAGTTCGCACTTTGCAACCAGAGGCCAGCACCATGCTGTGATACAAGTGTGAATCTTCAGTCTTGCATTATTGTCACTGTCTATAGACATTGCAAAAATGAACCGCGTTCGAGACCTGAAAGTAGTGAATTTCTTTAATCTCACGATTGAAGAAAAGCTCAGAATAAAGGAGAGAGGTAGGCCTGCTCCAGATATTAAACTAATTCAAACAACGAAGTGCAAAGGAAAAGAAGTTAAAAGAAAATTCAATTGTAATGTCTACTCGACTTATGAGTGGATATGCGGTTGTGACGAAACTAATTTTCTCTATTACTTCCCATGTTTACTTTTTGCGCGAGGCCAGGATGTAAGCGGTACGTGGACGAAAGTTGGTTTCGGAGATATTGGTCATTTAAAACAAAAAGCCGGTAAGCATGAAAATTCCAGATGCGGAATTGGACTTAAAAATGCTCGGTAGGAGTAACATTGGACACTGCGTTCAGAAGAAATATTGAGCAGAAAAATATGCAAATTAGTAGAGATAGGTATGTGCTGGCACAAATAACAAACTGTATAAAGTTTTCTGGTGCATTTGAGTTAGCTCTACGTGGCCACGACGAAAGGGACAGTTACGCAAATCCGGGAATTTTTCGCGGATTAATAAACTTTACAGCTGAGTTGGATTCCGCACTTAAAGAGCACATGAAAGGAGCAACTGTGTCAGTCATAGCAGATGAAACTACGGACGTATCATCCCTAACACAAATGGTGATAGTGTGGCGTTATCTTTTATCCAATGGGAAGCCTGTAGAACGATTTTGGTCTTTTGTGAACCCGAATAATTGTAATGCGGTGTCTCTGTCAGACTGTGTTGAAGATATTTTGTCGCAAGTAATCCATGACAAAAACAAGCTAATTTCACAAAGCTATGACGGAACTAGCGTTATGAGCGGCGGAAATGCTGGTTTTCACGTTTTAATCAGGCAGGACTATCCTTACGCGCATCACGTCCACTGCTATGCTCATAAATTGAATTTAATTATGGCGCAAGCTACGAGTCAAAATACTTAAGTGAGGATCTTTTTTGCTGATATCAATGAAATTCCGGCTTTTTTTTCCAACTCACCACAACGTGTACGAGTACTTGATGACATCGTAAAGAAGAGATTTCCTGGTATTTCAAACATAAGGTGGAACTTCAAATCAAGATTGGTCGAAACTGTATATGAGCATAGGGAATCTCTGATAAACTGTCTTGAAGAAATACAAGAACAAAGCAAGCAAGTGAGTACAATTACTCAAGCAAGAGGGCTTCTTCTTCGAATCCAGCAGCCAGTCTTTCTCTTTTGGTTGAAAGTGTTTCATCTGACAATGCCTCATGTGGATATTCTGTATAACCAACTGCAGAAAAGGCAAATACACTCTGTTTCAGCAAATAAAGTAGTCACAGATTTTCAGCACAACATCCAACAGATCAGAGATAGCATTGATACGATCAACGGAAATCCACCATCAGAAAAGAAACGGAAAGTGGAAACGTCCGTCCGATACGAGGAAAGTTGCTGCGAAAGAAATATGTGACACGGTCATTACTCAAGCTGTAGATCGGTTTAAATTTACCGAGCATCTCACGGCATCTAAGCTTTTCGTTACAGAGAACTTCAACAAATACAACAAAGAGTTTCCAGAAATGTTGTTAAACGAAACCCACAAAGCCTATCCGTTCATTAACGTGCCTGGACTCCGAACAGAGTTAGAAATCATTTACATGCGTCAAGACTTTAGTAACTAACACCTCCAGTGCAAGTGTTTTATTGAAATTTATTATTGAAAACAATTTAGAGCGTACATTCAGCGAAAGTGTGAAACTTTTGAAGGTTCTATTGACAATACCCATGACTACCAGTGAAGCGGAAAGATGTTTCTCGACATTAAAACGTGTGAAAACATTTCTACGTAGCACCATGGGGGAAGACAGACTAACAGCTTTGGCAATGTTGTCCATTGAAAAGCAAGTGATTAGTGGCATGTGTGACTTCAACGAGAGGGACATCGACAGATTCGCTCAGAGAAAGGAGAGAATAATGGATTTTCTACCCCGCCATACTATATAAAGGTACGGTAATTAGTAATTACCAGGGAAAGGATTTATATGTAAATACATATTTACTTATAAAGCTAATATAATTTATATTTTGCATTATCTTTATGTTTCACAATTTGTAGGGTTGAAAAATCCTACTTTTATTTTCCATATTTTTCCATATTTTAGAGTTTAGTACATATTTTCGTTAATTTCCATATATTTTCCATATTTCATATAAAACAGTCCATATTATATTAGGTTTAACAATAAAACAAAACAAAATTCCATTAACTTTTAAAAATACATTTCAACAATAGAGATTTAAACACATGTTCAGTAATCCCTTTAACATCAGAGTTATTTGAAAATTAGCAGTCCTATCAACAATGGGAAAGTAAGTTACAAAACTGTATTAATTTAATTTAAAATTTTTAACAGACTTCAGTTGTGCAGCTCAACAGTTAAATGCCAGTCAGAGTACACATAGGTTCAGTTTTGTAAATCATACTATAAAGACGGTAAATATGCCAAAAGTACGTCATTCAGTCAATTTAAAATCAAAACTAACAAGTTACATTTCAGAATTTAAAGAAGATGGTTTATCAACTGACAATAAAATATTATTTTGTAATTTGTGTCAGTGTGCAGTATCATCTACACAAAAGTTCCTGGTGCAACAACACATTACAACTAGTAAACATCAGGCCAACAAACAACTAAATTCCAAGCAGAGACAATTGTTTTTAACACAACCAACAACATCGAATGTAAGATCTGAGTTTAACATCGACCTGTGCCGTTCTCTCATCTCTGCTGATATTCCTCTCTACAAACTAAAGAATAAGGTCTTCAGGGAATTCCTTGAAAAATATACTCAACATACAATCCCGGATGAGTCAACACTTAGGAAGACGTATGCTCCATCCATCTACGATGAGACAATACAGAAGATAAGAGATGAAATTAAAGATAGTTCAATTTGGGTTTCCATTGATGAGACTCCCGACAAAGAAGGTAGACTTGTTGGTAATGTAGTTATCGGTTTGTTAAGTGAACAATATTCTGAACGAATTCTTTTACATTGTGATGTTCTAGAAAAGTGCAATAACAAAACTATAGTTAAACTGTTCAACGAAGCTATGGGTATCCTGTGGCCAAAGGGTATTATGTACGATAATGTGTTATTCTTTATTAGCGATGCTGCCCCTTATATGGTCAAAGCTGGACAAGCATTATCTGTTGTATATCCTAAATTGACTCATTTTACTTGTGTGGCGCATGCATTTCATCGTGTGGCAGAAGTGGTCAGAGACAATTTCCCTAAAGTAGATTTGTTGATTTCATCAGTGAAAAAAGTATTTCTCAAAGCTCCCAGTAGAGTTAACGTGTTGAAAGAAATGTACCCTGAAATTCCATTGCCACCAAAGCCAATTTTAACTAGATGGGGTACATGGCTAGAAGCAGTTGAATATTATGCCGAACATATAGACTCTATTAACAATGTTCTCCTTGCATTGGACTCTGAAGATGCAGTCTCAATTGATACTGCGAAAACAGTTACCTGTGACATAAGTGTGAAGAATGACTTAGCTCACATTCAGCATACATTTTCATGCATCATAAAAACGCTCAAAAGTCTCCAAAATAGGCACCTTTCACTATCTGAAAGTTTTGAAATTATAAATAGTACTGTGGAACAACTGAATCGTGGTAGAGGTAAAGTTGCAGATGCAGTAAGAGCTAAGGTGGACACTGTACTTTCAAAAAACCCTGGATATGAAGAACTACAAAAGGTTGTTGCTGTGATGAGTGGTGAATCAACAGTGAAGATTAACTTGGACTTATCCCCAGCAGACATTGTGAAATTGAATTATGTACCAGTTACTTCTTGTGACGTCGAACGCTCTTTTAGTCAGTATAAATCTATCCTCAGAGACAATAGAAGAAGATTCACTTTTCAGCACTTGAAAGAAATGTTTGTAACCTATTGTTATGGTAACAGACAATAAAAATTGTGTTTTGTTGAAACTACATTGGAAGATAAGGTACGTCCATTATATTTTTTGTTTAGTTTGATTAAAATGTACCAATATTTAACGTACATAGTCATTTTTTTATAATTTTAAGTCCATATTTAATTCCATATTTTGGTAAAAATCCATATTTAATTCCATATTTTGGTAAAAATAACTACATATATATTTACATATTTCATATATTTTTAGTCCATATAAATCCGTTCCCTGGTAATTACCTTTATGTTTGTTTTAGGCATATTACTTGTTTCCTAACTGCACACCCATTGACAAATGTCACCAACCGCCACTGCTTTTCACGCGTTAATGGCTGAACGGATTTCGATGAAAATTGGAATATGAATTAAATTCGCTATAACTTAGATTTTAGGTTATATGGCATTGAAAATGCTTTCTATAAAAGGGGGGGGGTTATAAGGGGGCTTGAAATTAACTAAATCGAAATATCTCCCTTGTTTTTGATTTTTGTGAAAAATGTTACATAACAAAAGTTTATTTAAAAATGATTTCCGATAAGTATTATTCCAAGCAAAATTTTGATAGGACTGATATTTAACGATACACAAGAGTTTTAAAATAACAATACAATACATTTCCACAGCCGCCTCAGATTATAGCGTCGTTCCGTAGCTCCTATATGCAAAATATAAAATTTTTCAGTAGGAAGAAAAACAGATTTATTCATTCTAAGGGAGTGGTACATAGGAGATCGTGAACTCTTACATTTTCGAAAGAAAGAAATAGAATTACGTACAGGAGATTGTATTATTTGCTGTATCACTGTTTAAGTTATTTAACAGAGCAAAAGTCTGAAAAATCAATATGTCACAATATAGAAGTTATTGCAGGAACGACGACGATGGTTATAATGAAATAAAAACAAATGACTCCGTCTATTTAAGGCGGCCTCGACGTTTATCATTATTAATATACAGAGAATATTGTGTGTTTGTATGAAGTAATCTCAGAAGCTAATTAACCGATTTGGATAATTCCTTCACTATTTGAAATTCGTAGTTTCTCTAGATGGATGCAATGCTACATATGAGGACTGAGGTAAGATGAAAATAGATCTTTACGCACAGAAAACTTGATATTCTGTCTAAATATTGTATGACTTAATTATTGCAACTTTATTTGATGCACATAAAATACTCTAACTTTATACACTTGAGTTTCTTTTTGTTCACAGAACATAATAATTAAGAGTTTTGTCGTAAAGAAGAGTATTTTTACTGGTCCAAAAATACAGCCCATAATAAATAAGCAGGCCACGGATGTTCGGTACGCCTGTGTCCTCCGCGCGACTACGGCTTCAGATAGGACGGGGGGTTTGTGCTGGTAGTATGCGTTGCAAGTCCACAGTGACAGTCACAAAGCGGGCAGCATACGGACGAGGTAACCCAGTCATGGCGAAGCCAATTACATTCAAAGAAGTGCTGGTAAGCGGACGTTTTGAGAACTCACAACATACGTGTTATTAGAAGTGGTGTTATAAAAGTTTAACAATAGGCTACTACCACAGTCTACTATATACAGTCGCGAAGCTCAATATGTAGTAAAAATGCAAACATGGGTAGTTGCCCACCACTAGGATCGCTACTATCGCCTCATCATCACAGATCTCTCCTAGCAGATGACAAAATATGTTACACTTTCGTTGTCGTGTTCTTTTGGAAAAATTAGCACCTTCCTTACATTATTGAAATTTTAAATGGATAAAGTTCATTTATTATTTTAATGAAGTATATTAAATTCCACCATAAACTCGAAGATACCTACAAGAAATAGGTTAATATTATTTTTGTTTGTGCAAAACGAACTGAAATTTACTATAATCGCTTCACTCATTCAAGATTATAGCAATAATGAACTATGAAACCAATAAATATCAATTCGCATTTCCCTTTACAACAATAATAATGGAAATATGAATTAATGGGAGTAACTTACGTATACCGGTACTTGTAGTAGTTAACAAAGTGGGATGAGGTTAAACAATAATAATCACACCAGAATTGGAAATAAAACGTGATCAATAAATTTTATTGTAACAGATTACTTTTTCTACGTCTCTTGTAAAGTAACAAATAAAAATAACAACAAAATTAATAGCTATAATTAAAAACATAGCCTTTGAAAAAAAAATAGGCCTAAGTTGTCTGAAAATGTACAATTATTCAAGGAATCAGCTGATACAGACGTAGAATTAGTGCAAAGCTTTTGTTTCTCAGCTGCAGGTAATAACAGAACAGGTTTATTTGAAACATCAAATAAAGTTTGAACTGCATTCCAGATTAATTTATTTTTGTTTTCATTCATAAATTGTTTTCGAAATGAAGAAAGCAAAACTTTATATTATTATTAAGATATGCTTCATTCTTTGTCATTAGATCTTCCCTCCTGCTGTTTATTAACCACTTTTTGCATCTATAAGTAAAATAAGAAATAGATGTTAGGATTTTTCTTCACGAGCATCAATGTGAAATACGCAACGACCTAGCACTCGATGGAAATGCGACTCAGTCCTCTCTAAATCCAAAGTCGACCGTGGACAGTGTATTGTTTCTAGTTGCTAACCGCTTGGAGCGCTTTATCGCGAGATTTGCAAAAAAAAACACCTCAAGCTTCGCGGCTGTATATAGTAGACTGTGCTACTACTTTGAATTGTAGGTGAATTGTTTCGTGGAGGAATTTGGAGGAGGTGAAATATTTTCTTCGAATGGAGAATTTATAATTTGTAGATTGTGCCGCACACAAACTAGAGGCTGGAAACGAGCATTCATTGAAAGACATTGCAACACAAAAAAACATAAGGCAAGTGTAGCTTTATTGGAGCAGGAAGTAAACAAAGTTCCATCTACTTCTCTCTCAAGTCGGAAGTCTACATTTTTTCGGGACGCCTGTGAGATGATGGTGGGGGCAAACATTCCATTCCATAAAGTAGAGAATGTTTTTCTTAAGAACTTCATAGAAAAATATACAGAAAAACAACTCCCTTCCGAATCAACTCTTCGCAAAAACTATCTGCCAGATTGTTATGCAGATGTTTTAAATCAAATAAGGAAAGCGGTAGGAAATAATAAGATTTGGGTTTCTGTGGACGAAACGACTGATGAAACAGGGCGATTTGTAGCACATATCGTTGTCGGAACATTGAGTCCTGATGGACCTGGTGAAAAGTTTTTGTTAACCGCAGAGGTACTTGATAAAGTGAATCATGCATCCATTATAACACTATTTGAAAACTCAATGTCTCTTTTATGGCCAGACGGAGTTAAACGTGAAAATATCCTCCTGCTAGTCACCGATGGCGCTGCTTACATGATGAAAGCAGGCGGACAAATAAAATTAAGCTACCCTAACATCTGTCACATGACTTGTCTTGCTCATTGTCTTCACAGAGTAGCCGAGACTGTGAGGAGTTCCTATCCAGATGTGGACCGGTTCATATCAAATATGAAAAAAAAATATATATATATATATATATTTTTTTTTTTTAAAGGCACCTAGTCTACTAGGTTACAAGTATTTAAAAATATAGCGCCAGAAATTCCCTTACCTCCAAAGCCAATCATAACACGTTGGGGTACTTGGTTGGATGCTGCAAGCTACTATGGAAAATACTACGAAAAAATAGTAGACGTGTTAGCAGTGCTCAATAGTGAGGATTGTTCTTCAGTTGCCATAGCTAAAGAGTTAGTGTCGGAACAGCTAAGAGACCACATTATGTATATTGAACAGAAGCTCAAGGATTTGTCAAAATATATTAAGCTGTTGGAAACAAGTCCCATGGAAATATCTAAGTCTCTTAAAGTAGTACAAGACTTGTCCACAGCCCTAGAGGGGCCCGCCCAAGCAGTGACACAAAAACTGAAAACAATTATTGACAAAAATGTTGGATATTCTGATCTTTGCCAAATACGTGATCAGCTAGCAAGTACTGAAAATCAAACATATAACAGTGACAGTGAATACATTCAGTATTTTAAGTTTGCACCCGTCACGTCTTGTGACGTGGAAAGAAGTTTTTCGCGCTTAAAATCGGTTCTAACTGACAAGCGAAAAAGTTTTCAATTCCAAAACTTTCGAATGTACATAGTCATACACTGTAATAAAATGTACAGAGCACACCATGAAATTCAATGTATTTCCCAAGGTTATTAATAAAATATATGTTGTTCTAGACTGAAGTCACTTTTCAAGCGGACCTGACAGTACCTCCCTTACGGAAGCGGGGTTGGAATGAGTTTATGTTGACATTGAAGTCGGTTACCTACGTGCAGCAACACAAGTCTCCAAGGTCCGGGCCTTGTAAATAAGCATTTTACCATAGAGCTCACTGGAGCTGAGTTATTTTAAAAGGTGACACGAAATGGAGTTCCTGCGCTCATATATAATTTACCCAGATTCCTTACCTGTGTTTTTTAAAATGATATTTATGTAGGGTACCTCATGTCTTTATTTGCATAAACAATGATATACAACAGTGAGAGTTGGCTCTGACGGTAGCGTTTGAGACACGCATTCGGGAGGTCCCGGGTTCAAACACCGTGGCCGACCAATCTGACTGGGGTTTTTCATGATTTCCCTTAGTCATAAAGGCAAATGCCGGATTGGAAAGATACGTGCCATGATTCATCACCGCCTCAATTAACAATACCAAAAACATTAATCAAAGTCTACAATCAGTTACACGAACACAAACCATCTACAACACACAATAGAAACAGGAACTCAACAAGAGCAAAAACGGCCTACTGATATACTCACACATTCTAAACACGTGACATGACCACAGATGTTAAAACGTGAATAAATTAAGCTTAACAAACAAAAAAAAACGGAAAACAAAGATGCACAGTAAGGTTAACATAAAAATTACCTTCGTACACAATCAACTCTATTAATTTGGTATGATTTATTAAAGGATGCATTCAAGACTAATTTAGAAAAATGTTAAACGAATTATCCTTGCACCAAAAACGGATGTTCTCTGAACCAAATGATCATATTTTAATTATTTGCATGTAATAACAATTAAGAAACATGTTAAAGGAATTATCATTGCACCAAATGAGTGGTCACTGGACCAAAATGATCACATTTTAATTATTTAAATACAATTTAAATTAAGTAACATATTAAACGATTTATCCTTCTATTAAACACCAATGTCCCATGGACCAGTTGTCCTACTTTAATTACGTAATTACTTTATATTTATTTAGCGGAGCGCACGGGTACTGCTAGTTAATAATTTTACTACCACTATCGTGTATTTGCAGTATTTCCTAAAGTTTGTAGTAGTTAGTTCTGGCTGAATAGAAGAGAAGGCCTGAAGGCTTGAACTCTACCAGAAGAATTAATAATAAATACCACTGCAACTAAGGTAGGTTCCTCAATTAAGGCCACCTTAAAACTAATGCTAAAATGCGTGGGCCAGTTAAAAAGTTATTACGATAGATTTGCAGCGGTTCTAGCAAAAGAAGTGAACTCCTCCAGATACACAAAAAATGATTTCGCGAATGTACGACGATTGTTCCAAGCAAATGGTACCAGTAACTTTCGTCCCAATGTTTTTGTCCCGGAGATACTTAGCCCCTTCTTTTTTGTATCCCAATTTTTTGTCCCAAACGCCTGCACGTCCCAAGTTCAAGTTATGGTAATTTGTATATTTTATGAAATTCTGATGAAAAAAAAAAAACAAATTACAAATGGTTTAAAAGTTCAATCATTCATAGTACTCTGCCCAAGGGCAAGTCTTTCACTGCAAACCCAGCTTTCTCCAATCTTTCCTATTTTCTGCCTTCCTCTTTGTCTCCGCATATGATCCATATATCTTAATGTCGTCTATCTTCCGATATCTTCTTCTGCTCCGAACTCTTCTCCCGTTCACCATCCCTTCCTGTGCATCCTTCAGTATCCTAGGCAGTTTCATCTCAGCTAGTGACCCAACCAATTCCTTTTCCTCTTCCTGATCACGATATCAAAGTGTGCTAGTTTATTAACCTAATTCAGGTACATATATCAGAATAAATGTCCTGAAACAGGATGTCCCAAAGCGCGTAAGTAGGCTACTGTGTAATTTCACCATCATCCTTTTACTCATAACGATTTACAATTCTTTCCACCTGACGATCTACGGCCACAGGAATTTTTCCTTCTCTTCGTTGGATAATTTTGTAATTTACACTTTCAATTTAAAACCTATTGATTTGTAACGCTATAGCGACAACAAGCACTGTATTTTTAAATTACAATGTTGTATGAGTTCTAAGAATACTCTAACCATAACATATAGTCTTGCCGTTATTTTCGTAACTAACTAATGGAACGAACAGAAATGTGGGACAGAAGTGTCTCGTTTTGGTCCTAGTCGTTTGGTACGAAAACTGTTTGTGACAAAATAACTCCTGAGATGTCAGTGACCTCGGACAAACCAGCGAGCACAAAAGACATAGAGAAGACACTAACATCTTAATACAATTGGACGGAGTGAAGCCGCTTTGGTGGACCTGACGCCATCTTGTTTAAGTAGGCCTACATTCCAAACATGCATATTTATAGCTGTGAAAAGTTATTCCAATAATTCTCTTTGAAAATGCAGTCATACGCAGCACATGTAGGCATCTTGAAATTAGTTAATTTATGAATAAAAACGACGATTTAACACCATAATTAACTGCCCATCTGCCAAGCAGGAGCTAATGTTTTGCTAGCATCATGATGGTGACTGTACGCAAGCACGGCTTCACCTCCAAGCTATTTTTGTCTACTCTATGTCTCCTGTGCTCGTTGGGACGAAAAGTCGTACTACGTGATTTCGCCATATTCCAACAACTCATTGCCACAATGAGAACAAATCACGAAAAAAAGTGACAAACCACATCATAATTTTACAAAACACTGGCAATTCCAGCACTCCTGAATTAGAGATGTGGACACTTGCAAAATAGCAAATCAAAAAGAATAAAAGGAACAGAGATGAGGTTACTTCGGCCTCTGACAGGACATAGGCTACTGCACCATAAGAAAAAGTATCACATTCGCAAAAAAATAAAAATTGTAAATGTTATCGACAAAATAAAAGCAAGTACTGTATGAGCTTTATCGCCTAAGAATGCCTCCAAAAAGAATCCCACATAAGATCTTAAGTTATATACGATGTAACTAAAATGTAGTGCAAAAGCATGTTCTACTAACTGTCTGTAACAGAATTTTGATATTAGTGCCTACGTTAGTAAAATAAACAATTCAAATGTAATAACAATTTTCTGATTTCCTTTCTTGCAAATAAACAGACCTATTTTTAAAATGAAATCAATTAACAAAATTCTGTTACAGAGAAAAGTTTCCTAATAGTCTAAAGAATGTGTGTTCTAAATTTCATGGATGTATCTTTAATAGTTCAGAAATTATATCCATTTCTGTCTGGCAATGCAGCAAAAATAGTGAAGTTACTGGAAACCGATAAAAGGGAGCGTGTGATTTAAAAATCCATAGCGTAGGAAATATAAAAATTACGTCTCAACATCCGATAAGGGCACAAATACCCACCAAATGTTATGCAATGCATTCCACACATATCAAAGAGTATTTTAAAGAAAAAACTTTTTTTTTTATTTAATTTACCGGAAACAATAAAAGTGGGCGAGTGATTTAAAAATCCATAACGCAGGAAGTTTAAAAATGGCGACTCAACATCCGATAAGGGCACAAATACCCACCAAATGTTATGCAATGCATTCCACACATATCAAAGAGTATTTTAAAGAAAAAAAATTTTTTTTTGAAAATTTAATTTACCGGAAACAACAATAAAAGTGGGAGAGTGATTTAAAAATCCATAACGCAGGAAGTTTAAAAATGGCGACTCAACATCCGATAAGGGTACAAATACCCACCAAATGTTATGCAATGCATTCCACACATATCAAAGAGTATTTTAAAGAAAAAAAATTTTTTTTTTGAAAATTTAATTTACCGGAAACAACAATAAAAGTGGGAGAGTGATTTAAAAATCCATAACGCAGGAAGTTTAAAAATGGCGACTCAACATCCGATAAGGGCACAAATACCCACCAAATGTTATGCAATGCATTCCACACATATCAAAGAGTATTTTAAAGAAAAAAAAATTTTTTGAAAATTTAATTTACCGGAAACAACAATAAAAGTGGGAGAGTGATTTAAAAATCCATAACGCAGGAAGTTTAAAAAATGGCGGCTCAATATCCGATAAGGGCACAAATACCCACCAAATGTTATGCAATGCATTCCACACATATCAAAGAGTATTTTAAAGAAAAAAAAATGTTTTTTTAATTTAATTTACCGGAAACAACAATAAAAGTGGGAGAGTGATTTAAAAATCCATAACGCAGGAAGTTTAAAAAATGGCGACTCAACATCCGATAAGGGCACAAATACCCACCAAATGTTATACAATGCATTCCACACATATCAAAGAGTATTTTAAAGAAAAAAATTTTTTTTGAAAATTTAATTTACCGGAAACAACAATAAAAGTGGGAGAGTGATTTAAAAATCCATAACGCAGGAAGTTTAAAAAATGGCGGCTCAATATCCGATAAGAGCACAAATACCCACCAAATGTTATGCAATGCATTCCACACATATCAAAGAGTATTTTAAAGAAAAAAATTTTTTTTTGAAAATTTAATTTACCGGAAACAACAATAAAAGTGGGCGAGTGATTTAAAAATCCATAACGCAGGAAGTTTAAAAATGGCGACTCAACTTCCGATAAGGGCACAAATACCCACAAAATGTTATGCTATGCATTCCACACATATCAAAGAGTATTTTAAAGAAAAAAAATTTCTTTTAATTTACTCATTTTTCGCCAAAAAATACAATCCTCTCCCCTTAAGTCTGGAGAGCGCAGGAATCAAGGTACTGGTCCATCTCTACCTATCCGTCTGTCACAGAACCTTTGATTTAGAAATGGACGGACATTGACACCGAAGTGAACAGAAACTTCATCGTACATGAAGTATTGCTAACGGCACATGGTGTAACAGAACAGTTAAGGTGTACTGTAAGAACTCTTTGTATTTTTCTCCGATGAGCCTGGGTGGAAGAACATCAGGTCCCACGAACAATGCCGGCCCAAACATTGATTATATGCATGTGGTATGTTATTTTTATTTCATAATGTACCGTATCAATGTAAGTAATGTTGTATAAAAAGGGCTGTAGCAAGGCTATAACGCGTGTTCATCCACTTTATGAAAGGAATACACCCCTAAACTTTTGACATACATTTTAGTTACGTCCTGTAGATCGACCGGGAAAAGGACTTGCCCAGAAAACGATGGCTGAGTCTTTTTTTTTTTTAATACTTGATGACAAAACGGCTGACTGCTCTAATCCATGGAGTTATTTTCTAATTCTGTGTGACTCCCAAGCTGCAATATCCGCCATCACCAACAACTCTAACTCTCCACCTTGTCCTGATACACACGAATGCAAAAAAATAATTAGGAACCTTACTGAACAAAACAAAAAAGTGGTCCTACAGAGGATACCATCCCATTGTGGTATCCCCGGGAATGAATAGCTGATTCTCTTGTAAAAAAGGCACTAAAATCCTGCCCTATGTTTGTGAAGTACCCTACAGTCGAGCATCAATCATCATACGACAGAAGGTAAAGGAAACTTACAAAAAATTTCTGCAAGATAACATAAGCACCTCTGAATGGAAAGACAATGTAACTTCGGTACCAGATTGGCCAAGGAGAGAAGCAGATGCCAAATTCCGATTAGCAACTGGACATGATTGCTTGGGTAAACATCTACTGTATGCCGCATTGGTTTACTCCAGAATCCTAACTGCCCACTCTGCAACCAGAACATCGTAATAGACTCAGACCATCTAATGCAGGCATGTCAAAACCCTGCACATTGTGCACTGGTCTGCGTGCAACGTGCAGTTCCTATTCCCCTACCTGGAGGGAGTGAATCGGCTTGGAGGGGAACGCGACAGGGCTGTACAGTACCTATAGTAGCAGATCAGCTTTTGTTTCAGTAACACAGATCAGTACGGGTGCTCATTGAGCTGTGATTGTGAATGCGTTATGGAAAATAAAGTGAGGAGTCCACAGATATAACGAAGAAGAGAAATCACGAATCATATAACATAACTGTTATGATGTTTTCCTCAGCCAATGGTAATTATTTTAAAATGAAAGGCTTTCATCATATCATGTGGACCTAATAGTGATATGAGAATTCAAATCATATTAGTAAAGTTCTCAAAATATGATATTCGCCTGCTCTTATTTCTTAATTAGTACTCTCACGGCAAGACAAACATGAAAATGATGTTGTTTTGGAGTCTGTACTAACACAGCCATCAATGGTTAGAGGACTTACAACTTTTATTTGATAAGCTGATAAGTGATGAGAATATAGTGAGTAATACATGTGAGGCTCTTGAGATTGTAAGGGAAGGAAGAAAGCAACTATTTTGTAAGGCGGAAAATTTTTCTGGAAAAATAATACATAATGGCGAATTTTCCACCACACGTTACTATATTATCTAATATACTTACGTTAATAAATCTTTAAACCTGACATAAAGAAAATGTCCTCGCTTCACAGCTTGTGAAGTACTCTCTTAACTCAATTCAGTAACGCTCCCAACTTGCTAATACTTGCTCTCAACGTTTTCCAAATAAACTATATATAAATTTAAATTCAAGCTTAATTTATCCAATTTATTAATAATGACGTGAATTTATATTAATATACAGCAAGGAAATGATTCCAGTGTAAAAGCCTCACAATGTCCTATTGCATGTAATTGGGAGTAAAATATTTTCTTTCTTAGCATTTGTGCACCAATGGTCCCAATAATGCTTGAGGAACAATGAAAGAGTATTACTTTGAAATAATCAGTACCTACTACGTAAAATGAAATATTGTGTTAGTTTTTTGTTGTTTCGAAATTACTGCAATATTTATATTTTCTTCAAATACTGTATACAAATTATGTAAATAAATTATTCTTTACAAACGACTGCATTGTGAATTATAACTGAGTAAGTCTATTGTTTCTTGTGTTACAATTATTGTCAAATATAGACACTGACAATAATTGTGTTTTTTCCTTCTGCTAAGTATGTTTATAATGTCCAAATGTCAATTTAATTGAACACTAGAAGCGCAGAATGGATTCTTGTACATCCCTCCCGCTAAGAACTGGTAAAAGCAACACGTGAATGACGCAATCTGCACAGACCGGCGTTCCGCGCACATACACTGCACTTTCAGTGTCTGATTTCTGACATGCCTGATCTAATGGATTGTCCTCCACAACACTGGTAGAGAAGTATTGGGAAGCAAGAGAGAAGATGATGACCATCCAAATTCCATCATTCTTGCTGAGATGAACTATTTTTGTACTCTTCTCACTGTTTATTTATTTGTATATTTGTTTACTTATCTCACACTATTGCATGTTGCCATTATCACGGGTAAAGATAAACTCTACAGCCCTGCATTAAATAAATAAATAAATTTTCTAGTATCGAGTCCAATTTCTGAACTAAATCACATTAACAAATTGGCATAAATATTATGGCCGCTTAACTGAAACAAACGAGCCATGTAACTCATTACACAAAATACATTCTAGTAGCTTCAACGTTACTAGTAGCAGCTTATCGGAGTTAATGTTGTATGACAAGAGTTATCGGTCTCGTGTCCGTTAAGTCCACGTAACGATTAAGTCGACAGCGCCCTTCGTTTTCACTGTGACGTCTGACAGCAGAGCAGTTGTCTTCCAACATGAAAACGAGAACATCGCTCTTGATATTCGTCCTCGTTGGCTTCGTCTTGCTTGGTAAGTTCAACACTTTACTGCGTTCTACATTGTTACCTTTAGCCGATCTTTCTCATTTCACAGCGTGCTACCCGCCAATTTCCATATAAAATTAGTTGAGCTCACACTCGTGGATTAGTTCAAACGATTTCCCGCTTCGCTTGTTAGAGACAACTGTTCTTCTCAGTCCATTTCCCTTCCCAGTTCATTTTCATCACTACTGATTTCTCACTCTTCCTCCATCTGTTCCTCCTCTTCCTTCATCTTATCTTCACGTTCTTTAACTCATTATCACGTTATACAGCATTTGTGTTTCATTTTTATTTCCATAACAGTCTTTGTCATAAATAGGCTTCGGCAACGGTTGCCGACCTCAGAGTTTCCAGCTAACTGTAACACGAAATTTCAAGTCATCTCTTAACATAGCTATTTATTGCTTTTAAAATAATGTGTTTAATAACTATTTTATTTTTATTTATATACTAGCCGTACCCGTGCGCTCCGCTGGACCAATTAGAAATAAATATAAAGTAATTACATAATTAAAATAGGACATTTGATCCAGGGAACATTCGTGTTTGATAGAAGGATAAATCGTTTAATATGTCACTTAATTTAAATTGTATTTAAATAAATAAAATACGATCATTTTGGTCCAGAGACACTCATTTGGTGCAATGACAATTCCTTTAACATGTTTCTTAATTTTTATTACATGCAACCATAGTTTAATGAACATTGACATCGTTTAGATTTAATGTATATACTTTATTTTACTTGCTATATGTTTCCATTGAATTATGGTAATAACTTAATTTTAACCCTTGTTGTTTTCTACGTATTCAATAAATGGCGCTTGGCCCACTATGGTTCTGAACCCTTCAAATAGCTTAAATTATATTATATTATATTTGTATTGATAACGGATGTACTCCGATAAGCAAGTTTTAATTTGTTATGGGGGCTCTTGAATCTCAGGAGAACAACTTTTACAACAGCGCAACATAATCTGCTTGGCTCATTACCCAATTTTTTTGCATTGCATTTAATGCATATGTATTTTAACACGATTCAATTGAGCATAGTTAAAATTTGGATTATAAAATAATGGAATACTAAGCTAACATACTATTACTGCGTACTAAATCAATACACTCTCGTTGTTCGTTAATTCCCTGAGATTAGAATGAATGTGTACATAAACATTATTTTAAGAAATACGTAGGCTATCTTTCATAGCTTTCGATTGTTGTTGTCCAAGGCCCCTTATAGACGAAGTCATTTGTTTATTTCATTACACGGCCTTAGATGGCAGTTATTTTAATTTTAAAACTCATTTATCTCATTAAATATCAGTCCTATCAAAATTTTTCAAAGAATAATACTTATCGGAAATTATTTTTAAAGAAACTTTTGATATGTAACATTTTTCACAAAAATCAATAATAAGCGAGATATTTCGATTTATATAATTCAGGCCCCCTTAAAACCCATTTTAAATAATGTATTTTGAATCCCATATAGCCTAAAATCAAAGTTACAACGAACTTAATTTATATTCCAATTTTCATCGAAATTCGTTCAGCCATTATCGCGTGAAAAGGTAACAAACATCCAGACAGACAGACAGACATACATACATACATACAAACAAAAATTTCAAAAAAGCGATTTTCGGTGTCAGGGTGATTAATTATATATGTTAGGACCAATTATTTTTGGAAAATCGAAAATTACCAGAAAAATTTCGGCTATAGATTTATTATTAGTATATAGATATTTCTTCCTCTAACGATTACAGGTTGCCATTAACAAAGACAACCGTGATACAATAAGTGTAGAGAAATATCTTGAGGCTTCATGAAACATACTTTGTTGTTACAGTGAAAAATAACAAATTGAAATAGATTGAAACACAAAATAATATACGAAATAACGTCAAGAAGATGTGAATTACAGTCATGGTCCCTTTGAATGATGCCTGAAAATAGCTATTGATCCTTTGCGTGTTTGTTTTTAAAATAATGTGTTTAATCTGTAACTACAGTCAGTGTATTGTTATTATTATCTCTTTGTTGTTATCTATTGCTTTAAGAAGAATGTGTTTAATTTGTAATCTTAAGTCATTTTTTCTACTATTCCTTTACTCTACTGCTTACATTTGTTTTTAAATCTTTTGTATTGCCCCTACCATTATATATTCCCCTTCAAGAATTTCGGTATTCATTAGTTGTAAGTCATTACTTGTGTTATATTTTAATTATTGTACTTGTTCCTGAATCATGTATGTAACTTGTAACTGTAAATCATTGCTTGTAATGTCTCTTTATTACTCTTAACTGTTCCATTGTTCATGAATTAAGTATTAATTTGAAAGTGAAAGTGATACTTTGTTTTATTAATCTACTATTGATTATCTTTTTAGGTCGTGTATTTACTCTGAAACGGTTAGACATTCTTGTATACCTTTTACATTGATTATTCCTCAAACATCTCATTAAACTTCAACAGGATTCATTCTTTCACTAATGTGCATGCTTCTACATAATTCATGTGAATTGTAACTGTGACCGCTATTTTATGTTATCACTTTACTATTGTTTATTGGTTATAAAATATGTATTTTGATACCAACTATAACCCTAATATACCTCAGGGTGAAATAGGGTTTATTAAATTGGATAATAAAAAAAATAGTAACACGAAGTTGTATGACATGTTCTTGAAGTTTACCGGTATAATACCATTCGACGTTTATATTCTAAGATGGAAGAACAGTTGGAAGAAGACCAGTTTGGCTTCAGGAAGGCAATTGGACTGCTAAGAACAGAGGCTAAAGATATCTAATAGAAGAATAAAGAAGTGCGTATAGTATTTGTGGACCTAGAAAAGATGTTTGACAGAGTGAACTGAAATAAACTGATGGGGATCCGAAAGGAAATTGGTGTGGATTGGAAAGAGAGAAGGCTGTTTAGTAATCTTTAAATGAAACGAGTCAAAGTCAGGATAGGAGAAAAAATGTCAGAAGAAAATGGTAGGGTGGCCAGTTCCCTATGAACGTTAAATTACTGAGGCAGTGCCAATCATATGCGCGTCAATTTTCTTTCCAGATCTACATTATTTTGTTGCAGTGTCGATGTGCATCGGCACACGCACAATATCAAGTAATAAGCCTATAGGCTGCTGTAGGAAGAGGTTCTTTGTTTTTAATTGGTTTATTTTATGACGCTTTATCAACTGCGGTGGTAATCTAACGTGTGAGATGAACGTGGTGATACGAGCGAAATGAGTCCAGGGTTCAGCGCCGAATGTTACCCAGCATTTACTCTTATTGTGTTGAAGGAAAACCCCGGGAAAAAATCCTCAACCAAGTACAGTAAATTGTTCCAATCAGGATTTAAACCCATAAAACTCATATAAATGCCTAAAAATTATGTCTTGTATTGTAATATAGTATTGCTTTGTATTGTATTGTATTGTATTAATTATGTTATATTCATAGCAATATAGTAATTTGAGTAGCTTAATATCAAAGACGGACATCTGACCTCAATCGAAATTTAGATAACTGTGGTTTTTTATACAATTTTTCATGCTCTTTTCAGTTATACTGGAACCATATGCAAACTCTAACACTACATGGAGACGACAGATGTCCGTCTTTGACATTAAACTTCTCATTTTCTGTCATAGTGGCTGGGTGAAAAAGAAGGCCGAATGGCCTTAACTCTGCCAGTTAAAATAAACCATTATTATTATTATTATTATTATTATTATTATTATTATTAGTATTAAAAATTGTGTTTGTTCCTTAAAAGCGCCTTTTTTGTATTTTGCGTATATCTAAAATAAAGATTCCGGTACTAAAATGCAAAAATGACCAAAAATTACAAAAATATACTATTTAAAATGTAACAAAATTATCTTACACACAAACGCTGGTCTGGCAAGTTCCTTCCGTATTCGTCTTAGAAGGGAAGAGAAGTCATTTGGGAGAGTCCATCCTAGCACCAAAGAGGTGGAAGGTTGTTCGGGTTAGGCAAGAGCTTATAAACTAGTTTTCGAGTCAATGCGCTCCGTTATAAAAAATGAAACGTGACCAATCAGCAATCAGTCTCTTTCACTGACAGAATTTGAGTGTTCAGTTCAGTAGCATTATCAACAGCAATTCTTTGTACAGAAATTCCACCTAAAATGCAATATTTACTAAAATTAAATTATTAATTGTTAATTTATGTCGATTTCTAAAATGGAGAGGGGAAGTAACTGACCAACCTACCCCATTATCTCCTGGCCTAGTTGCCTCTTAAGTGGTGCCTTCTTGGTATCACTTGTGAGGTTCAGACCTGTCTTCGGACAGTTGACCAAACAACAAGTCCTAAATTGGATTTTATAAAGTCCTAAATCCTTTTTTTACACCCGAGTCATAACGTAACATCAATAATAATATGACGTTTCCAAGCATTTTAAGTTTTAAAACTTTTATGGCATTATATTCGCATTTTATAAAAAAGATGAAGTTCAATTTTCTAATGCATATGGGCTATTCCATCTCAAATCGACCGAAATATTGAGAAAATTGACCTTGCAATTTTTAAATACAATGCAACTTTTTCTGTCCGTAGACAACTGTGATACAGTACTTTGTGCAAAGTTTGAGGCATCAGAACTTCATAGTGTTTAAATTAATAATATTTAAATTTATCGTATTTTCATAAAAATTAGCAACTTTAAACTGTTGTGGCTCCGAAACCCTTTCACCCAATGATCAAAATCATGGTTTATTTTGATGCTGAAAAATTAAAGTTTATATTGACATGTAAACAGTTTTTCTTACTTTTTATGGAAATGGAGAAATTTAGATTTTTCTTCATTAAGACGCCTTTGCCCACGAAAAAATATTTTTAAAATATATGGTTAGATTCCGCGTTGAAAGTACAAATAAACACATATTGTTTACTGGTGCAACATTGACAAGAAAGTATTGAAAATATCAAATAAAGAAAATAAATAGTACGCGCGTGAACTAACCAGCTGACTGTGAGGCGGGAGCTAGCCTAGGCAAGCAAGGCCAGGAGACATAAACACGTGACGTATCGACTAGTAGCGCATAGCAGGTCTAGCTTTATCACAGGTTTTCATAAACATAGGAGTAAAATGACGCCCAACTCTCGCTTATCTTCATCTCTCGGCCAGTGCGTGCGGTACTGCGCCGTTCAAGTCCAGGCGTGTGAAAATAATTTATCTAATACCCTCGAAACTTATTGCAGTGACACAAAGCAAACAATGCCGAATCCCTCTTAATAATGCAAGATTTTTTCTCAATATTTTTTTACATTTTAACAAATGGGCAAAAAGCCTAAAAGTAAGTAAAATCAGATTATCTGTCTCTGTGTATACAATAAAAATAAGGTTTATTTCTTATCATAGCTCACCAAATGTCAGCTTCAAAATAAGGCTCTCGTTCAATGTTCTGCAGTAAATGGTTCCAGGGTTCTGAGCGCTGAAAGAGGCTTGTTTTTATAAAATACGCTAAATTTGTCGCTCAACAATACGAAAACCGTTTGACTTTGGATAGTATATTTTTGCAAATGCACTCTCCTCAGCACCTTGTATAAATAGGGAAAAAATTAAGGTATAAAAAAATGCGAGGTTTATTACTGATCGATTTCATATCATGAAATTACATCATATCCCCACTAAACGCGCCAACTTTCCAAGCAAAATAAAATCCATGCATGTTCCCTTTGGAAAACCAAAGGTTTGTCTAGGAACCAGGGAAGTATTCACTGAGACTCTTGGTTGTTCCAGAAGCGGCAGGTGACGACGACGCGGTTGTGGACTCTACTACAAGTGCCTCCGAGACAGAAGAAGAGACAGACTTGCCAGGAACGGACTTCCTCAGCTCTGTAAGTCTACTGCACGTGTATTGTTCTACTTAACTTCCGTACGATTGTATTGGAGAATTCGACGATGTAATCTCGTAGGTGAAACGGTATGATGGAGCAATGGTTTAACTCTATTGTCCGCGTGTTCGTGCGCTGGCCTAGGTTGCGGACAGTACATAGCAGCGGCGGCTGATTGACTGAGGCAAGTGAGGCCGGGCCTCAGTCACTTGGCTTAACAGAAATCAAATTTTGTGTTTTTATATAATGTATTAGTTATTTGAATGAAGCATCGCTGTAGAAGCATTTTAAAACTTTGTGATGTATATAGACCTGTTTTGCAGTAAAATTTACTCCTGAGGCCAGAATCGCTCGTGCCGGGTCTGGTTGTGATGTATATAGACCTGTTTTGCAGTAAACTTTGTTCCTGAGGCCAGAATCGTTCGTGCCGGGTCTGTCTTCTGAATTTCCTGTATTTTCGCGGGGTTTGAGCTTGCGCTTAAAACGCTGTAGCCGAGGCACAATTCGTCTGGCCTCGTGGCCTGGTCAGGTTTCACTCCTCACATCCATGGGCCGGCCTCAAGGGTAGAGTGGGGTGGGAATAGCAATGGTGACTTGTCTTCCTAAATAGGTCATAAATAACACAAATTCCAGCTCTTTGGCAGGCAGAGACCCACACTATTCCCTCCCCTTATGTCTCAGTTTATGACTTAAGCGAGGGTGTTGTACTATTGTACTTCGTAGTACAGTAGTGAATCTGGGCCAAAGTTGTTATGTATTTCGGGAAAATATAAACAGAAACAAATGAGAGAAATAATGCTGGTGTAGTTAATTCATTGTTAAAGTGTCTTTTTTTCAATAAGAAATAGTATTGAAAGAAAGGAAGTTTTAAATAAAGAGAGAGTCTACCGAGATACCTATGACATCGCTGACAATTTTTCTGACAGATAATCTTAAAACGCGAGTTTCTATTGCATCCTGGTATGGGCAACATAAATGGTTAAGTGGTAATGTGGTGTAAAATAAACTTCTCTGTTGGCCTTGTTCGTTGCTGTCAAGGGAAAAAAATAAAAAGAACAGAAAGCAGGGGATTTTCAACACATAATGTGGGTTGCTTCATCACACTGAAACAATCACTGAAACTCACAGCATAACAGCTTACTTGGTGAGTGAAATTATTTTTCATCAATAGTAGGCTAATAATAATAGACTAATAATAATAATAATAATACTAATAATAATACAGTAATCATGATATTAATAATATAACAATAATTAATATCATAAATAAACATTTCCTATCGGAGGCACTTAAACTAGTTGCATCTGGCCTCACTGAGGATTTCGATCACCGGCCGCTACTGGTACATAGCCATAATACAGGGTCTTTCATAAGTAACTGATTACTCGAAAAATTACTAATTTTGACGTGTTGTACACCTCTGCTAGCAAGAACCTTTCCTGGTGCTGCACCGGAAGAGGTTCTTGCTAGCAGAGATATATAAACCAACCAAAAATATTAAAAGTAAACTTTCATTTATTTTCAGCTTCAAGAAGTGATCCTTCTTCTAAATGGTAAGCAACACCATTATTTTTGTCAAAAAATAATCTTTCTTGTACAGAACATTAGATCATTACCTTCACTGAAAACTTGCACATGGTTAAATATTGTAAGAAAAAATAACTTACTAAATCCGACCTGCCGCTACGAATAAATGAAAATAAAAAAAAAGAATATCACCAATGTGACACGTACTTCCTAATTTAGATATAATGTGCACTCTCCCCCCACCCCGCCCATTTCTGTGATGTCTTTAGACTCACAAATGTCCTGTAACTGTCAAAATGAGTTTTAATATGTAGACATTTTTTAAAAGATCATATTTTCCCAAGTTTTATAAACCCATAACAAGAATATAACTTTGTCCCGAACAAAAATTATTTTAATGAAACTAGTTCTAAAAAATTATACACTCAGGGACAAAAAAACGGACACTTCTATATTTGCTTGTATTTTGTTGCCAATTATTTCAAAATGAAACAAAACCCATTTAAACAAAATAATGTTTCATTTAGCACCTTATACGACAACATTTGAAAAAAAAAATCTCTGATCAGAAAATTTACAAAAAATTACAAAGGGCTTATAACTATGGCATCGTTTGGTCTAACTGTTTTATTCATTTTATGGTGCCTTAAACATTAAAAACTCTTTTTAGTAACGGGTATTACCCCATCTGGCTTGAATAACTGCATCCATACGTCTTGGCATGCTCTCAATTTGGTTAGCAATATCTTCTTGAGGTATAAGTTCCCATTCTTCGCCAAGTGCTCGCCTCAACTCTTGTAACGATTCTGGTCTCGGTCGTCTATTCTTAACACGCCGTCCCAGCATGTCCCACACGTGTTCAATTGGGTTCATGTCTGGCCATGGAAGAACATGGATCCCCACTTCTTGGAGATAATCTCCGACCGCATGGGCAATATGCGGCCGTGCATTATCATGCATTAAAACAAAATTATCGCCTACAAATTGGCCAAATGGCACAACATGATCAGCCAAACATTCATTTATATACCTATCAGCTGTTAGTCTTCCATTTTCAACAAAAACCAACTCTGTACGAGCATCCGTACACACTCCTGCCCAAACCGTCACTCCACCACCTCCATACGGCACATTTTCGGAAATGCAACACTGTGAAAATCGTTCTCCCCTCCTTCTCCAAACTCTTTCACGTCCATCAGGTGAGCACAAATTGAAACGGGACTCATCGGTGAACAGAACACAGCTCCACCTCCATTTCTCCAATCCCTGTGATCATTTGCAAAACGCAGTCGTTCAACTCGATGCATCCTGAGAAGTCTGGAACCAGTTGCAGGTCTACTTGATATCAGTCCACTTGCTTTCAACCTCCTTCTAACTGTTTTGGCCGAAATTGGGCGTCCATGCATGTTAACAAATTGCTGGGCTACACTAGTAGCTGGCAGGTTGCGCTCCCTAAGAACTCTCAACACCATATACCTGTCTTCATTTGGATTTGTAGCTCTTGGACGACCCGAACCTGGTCTTCTGGTATATTCTAGGGTCTCTCTATACCGTTTTATGGCATCATGGGTTGTGCTTCTAGCCATATTCATAACATTTGCAATGTAACGTACACTGCGTCCATCATCGTAAAGGACTACAGCTCGAGCCACATCTTCAGGTCGCATCTTGTTTTAAGACAAATGTTACAACCCCACTTACACTCAGAAAATGTAAAAATAAAGAAATAAGGAATAATAACGATAATGAAGCACAAAATGGTTGAGACAAAATTGTTATAGCTGAGACTCCGAAAGCAAAATTGAAATATTTGGTTGTAATGGCTTGTTTATAAAACAAAAAACAATCAACAATGTATACACGTCTCCATAACAACAGATGGCTACCATAATATTGTATGAGAAGATGATGTTTTGCAAAATACCAGCAAATATTAAAGTGTCCGTTTTTTTTTTTGTCCCTGAGTGTATTACCCAAATTGTTTTCTTTTTGAGATCTTATAATGTGAACATTTCCCATTACACGGACAGTGATTTCAGTTTTGCGGTGTGCCAGGTTTTTAAGTTTTAGTGCAAATTTTTGGAATTGAGGCGGTCTCTGGAACAAGTACTTAACTACACAATCCTGAATTTGACATAAAAGCATCAAACATTTTAGATCGAGTATAACATTATCACGGAGAATGACATTCAAATGTTTCTAGAGGGCGCTGTGTTTGTTGGAGGGAAATAATATTTTGTCAAGAAGGAGATGTGTTATTAAGGATTCAGTATAGGCACCGTGCAAGCTCCTCTGGTGGCGACTGTTGTTACTAACTGCGGGACAGCAGCGATAGAGTTGTGCTTGAAGCATATGAATATACTTAACATCTCAGGTTAAATGATTAGAAATATGGATTATCCTAAAAAGCGGAAAGATAATGCAAATTGCTGTGTTCTTGAGTGTAGTAATGATTATAGGAACACACCAACCGATATTGTTTTTATTCATTCCCAAAACAGAAAACTGAATGGCAACGACGCTAATTGTGGATCCATGCAGTACGCAGACGGAAGTAAATAAGGCTACACTGCTTGTAATCATAGTATTATTATATACTAGGCCTGATATAAAAAATAGATATGTTTATAAATAACCATTAAGTTAACAACGACGGGAATTTATCATTTAAATTTCAAAAAGTACATAATTACATATATATTATGTATAATATTAGCAACAATGTATTCATACCGATATTTAATTCTTGATTTCAAGTGCTGATGGTTCACCTTGGAAATCAACACCCGCAGCAAGAATTTACGCTATTCATTTTATTGGGAACGAGATCAGAACACCCCCAAAACTAGCATACCGTTCCCAGTATTTTTATAAAAGATTACAAGAAAAAGACTGCCTCATCTCAACTAGCTCCGGAAAGGTACGAAAGAGACGTATAAAGAAGAAGAAAAGATGAAAATTTAAGTTTTATGGAAGGCGAATGCTCAACAAGTGTTATTTCGAAAAATGAAGTAGCCATACAGGCAGAAGTAAATGAAACCATTCTTAGTGATTTTGTTTTCTCTTTCACAATTGAATTGTGTGAATTGTCTACTCAAGTGTCTATTGCATTACATGCCGAACTGAAGTCACATAAGAAATGTTATGGCAAGCGTTCAGGAACAGATGATATGTTTAATGAAATGCAAAGTTTCCGAAATTATTCTACAATAAAATATGAGACAGCACTACCAGACTTAATGGGAGTGACATTCTTTTTTGCCATTTTTATTCATGAATTTCACATCGAAAGCTTTCGAAAAATTCTGTCCAAGAGTAAGATTAGTAAAGAAAATCGTGTACTCATATTTTCCAATTAAAATGAAACTGGATTGTCGTATTCTGCTATGAGGGTGATGTTCGGAGTTAATCGTACAATTATAATTATAATGTATTTTTACTGCCACTTTAATGTTGTTGACATCCACAATGGTTACTGTAATTTTGGGTTTTGGCCTAGCAGAGAAAGTATTCAGGAAACAATGACTGCAATATTGAGAAATGTAGAGTGATAATTAATTGTTCAGAAGTGGAACAGCCACCCAACGTGGATCAGATGGTGGCCTTCAAATCTAAATGCTACCGAGACAGATCGAGTGACACATCCATAACAACTAATTGCGGATTATTGACTTTATTAGAAGGTGGTGATGAAGTCAGGTTTTCCCGGAATAATAACAAACCTCTTCGATAAAGGGATCATTGTCGTTACTCCACCGTATCTGCATGATGGTAAATTAACAGCTGAAGAAGTCGAAACTACTTACAGCGTTGCCAGTGTTCGAATTCATGTTGAAAGGTGCATTTAGCGAATTAAAATATACAGTATAACATTTTACACAAACTATCAATTGAACTGCTTCCGCATGTTGATCTTGTTGTTTATTCAACTGTCCAAAGAGAAGTCTGAACCTCACAAGTGATACCAACAAGGCACCACTTATGAGGCAACTAGGCCAGAATATCATGAGGTAGAGTGGCCAGTTCCTTTTCCCTTCCATTGAATATATCGCCGACTAGCTACAAATTACACTAGTCAGACTTCAGATGCATACAAATAATATCGTTCTTCCTATAACACATATCGTCAAGTGAGATGTACAGCCTGATAACAGATGTACATATCAGCCAGAACCTCAATCAGAGGTAGTATGTTGATGATATTGTTCATATGTGTTGTGTTTTAGAGAATCTGCATTCGCCCATTATTCAGGAAGTGTAATTAAGACTACTTTTAGAATTAAATCACATTAAAATACGTAATTTATAGAGACATTATACACACAAATATTACACACGTCATGACATCAAATATAAGTATATCAATGTTTTCGTAATATGACTGTTCGCCCTCATTCAATGGTCTGAAATCTGATTTAAATGGCAAACAACTTCACTGATATTTCAGGAACTTCGTAGTTACACTTTTACACTCCTCTAGCAGTACTGAACTTTCCACTGAGTCTATAAAATAATTAAAGACTGGAGATTGCTGGGTTTGCAGTGAAAGACCTGCCCTTGGGCAGAACACTATGAATCAATGAACCCATTCTTACTAATATTACAACTTTTTATCGGCAGAAAGCCGCATGTAATTTCTATATCACACATTACTAGTGAATGCTGCGAGCCTGTAGTTAATTAGGAATTGAGACACTGCGCGGCGCCACCAGTACGGTTTCGAGACCCATGCACGGTGCCTATATGCTGGAAATGGAAAAACGATGTACCGGTAATGAACATTAAATTGTTATTCCAAGGAATGCTTCAATTTGTAGCGCATATTGCAAGGTTTTTTACTGCAGATAATTCTCAGCAGTAGTAATGACATATCTCGTTTCTTTTCCAGATGCAGACAAACAAAAACACCTGTGGGATGTAAGTAACAAGTCCAACATCGACAGTCACTTGTCAATTGACTACTTATAAGGAGTGTAGTAGTAAATAAAGTACCAGGGCACTTCACGGAACGATTATTATTATTATTATTATTATTATTATTATTATTATTATTATTATTACACCACCTCATTCTAGTGCCGAGGGGCCGTTCTGAAAGTTTGGCAACGAGAAAAACCCTGTCACCACCTACCAAGCCATAACATGTAATGTGGGGTAAATATGTAAAAATATGTAGTATCAAATTTTAATATATTAATGGTAATTATAAGATTCGCAAAAGATTTGTTATTTATATACGGTTAAGTTGAAAGGAATATAATATGTAATTACATAAAAATCCGGTCCCTGGTAATGAGCTAATGTCGGAACCACCTCTCAAACTGCGCACATTCTTGGATACAAATACAAAAAATTAACTGTTGAAACTAAGTGACTTTTCTTTCTGCCATGCCTGCATGAAAACAATGAAAGATAATTTGTTTCTATGGACAGCTCACAACTCACCAACATTTGTTTATCACACGGTGCAAAGTATATTAGTCCGTCTTTGATAGAAACAAAGGAAAAAATAAATATTAATGGTTCACGTGTGTTAAAGTGAAAATTAGATCGCTTCAAGGCAACTGCCAGCAACAGACCATAATTTCTGGTGATAATCAACCAACCAAATTGTACTTATTTTTCCAACTGTTCACGAAAGTCTGTTTTATCAGCAGAAATTGTCCTCGTACTGATAAGTGTATCTACTTTTCGTGTTGCAGGTAGCAGCGAATGCCGCCTACTTCGTGGCCAACTGGGAAGGTCAGTTTCATGGAAAAATTCCGCTACGATTATTCTTAGCGTTTATATTATCAAACGGTAGGGCCTCCATGTTCATTATGCAAATGTATAGTTTTAAAACTTCCGCAGTTTAATGGACTAATTAGGCAACTGACGCGCACAAATAGAAGTTATCAGTGTTTTTTTTTTTCTGGTGGAACGCGTTATTATTATTATATTATTTTTTTTATTGCTGACTATTACACTCTTACTACGTCATACTACTTTTGACCAATAAAACGGTAGGAAAGGACGTATTTCAACCAATCATGGCTGCTTATCGCACAATTTTATCGCGTCCCTAACATTTGTTTAATTTTATCGCGTCCCTAGCATTTGTTTCTTTGTTTGCCAACATTTGAAACTGAGCTGGTCTGGACGTCAAAAAAATATATAAAATTACAAACCACTCCAGTCGATGCACAGCAGTTTCAAATATGACTCGCATTGGCATTCAAGAACAAGAATTAATAAAAATCACTGATCATACCTATGCATCTTCTGAAATCCGATTTACAAATAAATGAAGAGCACCATTCGGAAATCCTGAATAAGTTGAATACACCATGTAGGCCTAAATCAACGAGTTCCACTTCTATTACGCACACGTCCAATATAACTTCATTTTTTTTTAGTATTAGTATTATTTATTAATAGTTCAAAAGTACATAAACTTAATCTTAAAACTGCTACATTCACAAATAATGATAATACACAATATTTACACAATTAAATAGCAAATTTTCTATCATATAATTATTCAACTTATGCTGGTTCAAGTTACACTTACTTCTGGTTTTAGTGCAAGTTTTCACCCTATCGCATTTATTTTACACATTCAAAACTTGTTTACATGCTAAGATTGAAATTCTCATTTTTTTTTTTATTATTCTATAATCAACAAGTGTATATAAATCGTCCCTGCTGCTATATTCATCTAATTATCTTTTACCACAGTCATATTTATATTTAAATTTCAGTTCCTCGTTTACAGAATACTCAACTATTTCATGTAATAAATATCGCATAGAGGTTAGCAGATGCAGACAATATGAGAACAAACAGAATAGCTGAATCAGTGCATTCTGTGTGTATATGTCGGGCAGTGTCTAACCTCGTGCTTACGCTTGTCAGCATAATCCTCGACGTAACCTCATTACAGCTGTCAGCTTACTTGTTTAAACACATTATTTGTCAATCTAATTACATGATAACATAAATTCTACTTTAATCAATTCAATCGCATGCACTCATTTACATTCATTGCTATTATGTTTCTAATAAATTTATAACTTAGTACCATCCTGTCAAATTTAAAGAATAATATTTACGAATTCATAACGTCTTAATCTTTTTATCACTTTTTATCAGCTATAATAATTTACGCCGTTATTACTTAATAAATTCATAACAGTATTATTTTCAATTTTATTTATTAAAACTTCGACACTAATAAATCTTATTTTTTAAATATGTCTACCATTCTTACTTAATTAATTATTAATTTTTCTAATGGCAGGAAAGTTTATTCGTTGTTGCTGCCTATCTCTTAGCGAGTAAATTCTTTCAGTAACTATATCCTTATTCGAATTAGATTGTTCATATTTATTTCTATTAAAGTTCCTATCTGTCATTTTACCTCTGAGCAAATGTTCGTCACCTGCATCCACCTCATCGTTTGATCCAGCAACGCTTCTCCTTACAGTAGACGTTTCACTTCCTCTCAAGCACCACGAACTTCCACCAGACTGTGTCACCAGATCTTCACTTGCGCTGACCTCATTAGTTGCTCCAAAACCGCTCCTTCTTGCTATACATCCACTCGAGCCCCTCGGACTACCCTCCCTGGTAGCCTGTGGTACACCTCCCCTAACAGCATCCTCTCTGGCTCCTTTAACTTCTTCCAAACTAGGTTTTCCTTCTCCACTCTTGTTTCGTCTGTTCTCACTTTTATCTAAGTAGCTTATTAACTCCTTCGCTCCTGTAAGCCCATCCATTCTCCAATTTGTTATTTCAGATTGCTGAAGCCTATTAGTAGCATTACTTATCTGCTCAGTTCTCTCTACGCTTCTAGATTTTCTATTTCGTGACCCACTTCTTCTTCTGTTTGCGTGATGTGGAGAGGATGATCTATTTCTATCTGTCGCCATTTTCGTATTTCTATTATTTTTGCAGCTGCTCAATACATCCTCAATATTTTTATCTTTAAGGAATTCTAGGTCGTCTATATTCCCATTTATCTTTATTTTATCATTCACTAAGCTTGCTTTAAAGCCTTTAAAGCGGGCTTCTTTTAATAATGGTACTAATTTCTTTCGTTTCTCTCTTATTTCTTTCGAGAAGTCATTCTCGATGTAAATCTTAGATCCTTTAAGTTGATTCGTGTTAGCCATAATGTGTTCTTTGATGAAATAACTGTTTAATTTCACGACAATTGGTCTATTCTTTCCTCCCCCAACTCTATAAGCATTATTTATTGCGCTTACATCCAAGTTAAGTCTGAAAAATTTAGTTAATAAGTCTAACACAACGAAACAAGTGTCACTTCCTTTTTCATAATTCTCCTCTTCCACACCATAGAAAACAATGTTATTTCTTCTGCTTTCAATTTCCCATCTTTTCACTATTGTTTTTAACACCACCTGCTCTTGAATGACCTGTTTTAACTTATTTTCCACTTCATTATACCTATTAACTAGTGTATCTAAGTCATTTGAAACTTTATTTAGTAGAACACTTGCTTTCTGTCTGTCTTCTCTCTTTTCTTTCGTATAGTTTATCCATTCTCTTTGAAACACTTCATCACTGTCATCTCTTCCTTCCCTAGAGCCAGGCCCAGGGTTTAACTCCACATTTCCAATAATTAAGACGATTGATAAAACAGCCGCGGTCAGAAATATATTGAATCTATCTATCACTACAGCATTTTCACATTTTGTATGCCTGTGGTAATGCCCTGCATTATAGCCTCCGATCCGCGCTCTGTAGGAAACTAGATCGTCACCCATAACTTCTTCACACACGCTAAACTACTTATAGACACTGTTTACCCCTCGACCGCTCTCTACGACTGCACTTTGTGAACTGATATAACATCAATTGAACCACCAACCACATTCAAATTTGAAAATTGTACATTCAATAATTATTCCTTTTAAAATTATTCATTCGGAAATCCTGAATAAGTTGAATACACCATGTAGGCCTAAATCAAAGATTTCAACTTCTATTACGCACACGTCCAATATAACATCAATTGAACCACCAACCACATTCAAATTAGAAAATTGTACATTCAATAATTATTCCTTTTAAAATTATTCATGTTTATTTTTTATGTCATCGTCGTTAATTAAAACTTTTCTAACACTTGTGTATATTAGTTAGGTTATGTTATAGCTTCTGCTATATGATATTATGGATAGTCACGTATCAGAGATTGTTTAATATTAAGATTTATTGAAAATCATCTGTCAAGTCACGTTGATTACTGGGATTCGGATAATTGAAGTGGAATGTTGCATTTTAATAAAAATGAAACTGAATCAACAAAGCTTTCTTGACTAGTAACATTGCCATCGTGTATAATAGATCGAGAACTTCTCGACGAGAAGGCATTGCTCACTACTGCCATCTAGCATGCATCTAGCGTAATATTTGTAATGTTGAGATGGTGCAATAATACATTTGAAGACAGTTGTATTTTCGTAAGTCAATTAATATTTTATTGTATTGGAGTAGTTCGTTACTTCTAATCTTTATATACTTTCTTCTAATCGTGTAATAGTCAATTAAATCCCACTCGAGTTTTGATTTTCTCTAGATAAATCAAAACGTCTAGTGAGATTACTGTTGATAAAAACAAATAAGTGTGTCACTATATCGGAGGCGTTCAGTAAAGTGTGTCGTTAGACAAAAAAGGATGGGAACCACTGTCGTAGTCAGATGATATAGGTTGAACGTGTGCCTAGCTGGGAGATTGGAACAAAAGATCCACGAGGTTGCAATGCTGGGTCATAGTTATTTCCCCTCCAGTATTAATATACAAAATCCCATAACGGCTTTCGGGATGTCATTGTAGTAATAATTCTATTGCGGCACAAAACCGTAATCTCCCAGCTATATTTCAAAGGAGGTAGGTATCTAATGCTCTTGCTTTAACAATCGAGTTATTTTCTCTCTTGCTTCCCAGTATTTAGATGTAAGACTTTTATTTTGTTGAAGTGCTTCACATTGATATCGCTTTGGGAGGCATTACTTCATGTTTTCTTGAGCAAATTACAGCTGTTCTTTTTTTGGCACCTCGTTTTCACAATTAGACAGCTGCATCATCCAATTTCCACCCCCAATATAAATAGAGGACCGCATCTACTGTTGCTCAGTGGGTTGCTTCAACCCAGTCTGGAGGACTGTCATCATAAATCCATTCATTATATTCATATTTGTCATTTGCTGTGATAGGCTAACATGGTGTAATGGCAGTTCCTACAATTTTGATGGAACAGTTATACCGCTGCGACTGAGCCTAGTTTGTTAAAAACAGATTGCACCACGGGAAGAAATAGAGTAGATGGAATTCACTATTCCTTGCAACCCACATTTCAAACGAAGAAAACGTCAACAAAACGGATTTGTGACACGTAAGATACAAACAATGTCGATGTCATAAAATCCTGATTTCAGAATGTAACCTAAATCAATGTTCCTACACAAAATGATTAGGGATCATATTTTAGGCTAATAAAAATTGTAAATTTCGACATAAAAATTTGCTTAATTTCGGTGCTATTTCACATTTAAAAAAAAAAAACAAATTCGATGTTATTTCACACTTTAAAAATATGACTTTTCGACTCTCGTCGTGCAAAATACATCAGGCCTACTATATATTCCTACAAATACTAGAGATCTGTATCATCAAGAGAATTCTAAGCTTCTTTTTACATTTTCTACCAGAAATTACATGTTGTGTAGAGAAATTTGTGTAATTGTCTCCTTATCCTGTGTCAATAATATAAATCTAATACGCACCACAAAACATTCATGCTAGTTATATCAATCTTTGGAAACTTTAAAAATGTCGTTAAGAAAAAGCAAAACTTCTCCTAGAAAACAATAATTGCCAATAAATTCCTGCTAAGAATAAAAATTGCGAATATACACAAAATTTCGCGTTATTCTACGAGTTTAAACTTGCAATATTTTGAACTGAAAGGGCTTGAAACTAAAACGTTTGCTCCTTTCAGCATAAAAAACAGTATTTCGCGAATCCGTTATTTACGAAAACTAGATTTCTCTAAAAATAATGAATTTACATAAGCTGCATTGAGACATTAAAGGTATTAACTTTCGTTTTTATCCGTATTTGTGTCAAACTAATCGATCTTTCTCTGGTCTATTTCGAGAATAACGCAACAATAAATGAAACTCGTGAACATTTCTCGGTGCACCTACTTTCAATCCCAATGAATAGCATCGCATATGTAATCGAAATGCAACGTTTTCCAAATTTATAAATCAGCAGCACAATGAATTTTCAAACTAAATACAGTATATCCAACACCAAAGTTACTGTACATTCAGCACTTACCTTCTCCCGAATCTGTAGGCAGCAGTCTATTTCAGAGGGTGCTGATTTCGAACTGCAGGTTGAATTTTCTTTCTTCTGTTGCAGACAGCATGGAAGTCCACAACAAGACCGCGGCGGAGGATAACCTTTCTGAAATAGAAAAGGTGAGTTCAAGAATTTTCACAACATACTGAGGACATCATGCCAGAAGGGCGTAACAAGTTTTAAGATTTTCAGATAATTTGTAATGGAACTCTTTTATGTTTGAAAACAATTCTTTGGAATTGCAATATACATCAGAACAGTGGCGTACGCAAGGGAAGGGATTATTATTAAAATTATTTACAATTTACACTATCAGTATTTTAAATTTCGTGTATTATTATTATTATTATTATTATTATTATTATTATTATTAACGATTAGGGAAAACACGGGGATTTTACTGGAAGCAAGTAAAGAGATAGGTTTGGAAGTAAATCCCGAAAAGACAAAGTATATGATTATGTCTCGTGACCAGAATATTGTACGAAATGGAACTATAAATATTGGAGATTTATCTTTCGAAGAGGTGGAAAAATTCAAATATCTTGGAGCAACAGTAACAAATATAAATTACACTCGGGAGGAAATTAAACGCAGAATAAATATGGGAAATGCGTCTTATTATTCGGTTGAGAAGCTTTTATCATCCAGTCTGCTGTTAAAAAATCTGAAAGTTAGAATTTATAAAACAGTTTTTTCCGGTTGTTCTGTATGGTTGTGAAACTTGGCCTCTCACTTTGAGAGAGGAACATAGGTTAAAGGTGTTTGAGAATAAGGTGCTTAGGAAAATATTTGGGGCTAAGAGAGATGAAATTACAGGAGAATGGAGAAAGTTACACAACACAGAACTGCACGCATTGTATTCTTCACCTGACATAATTAGGAACATTAAATCCAGACGTTTGAGATGGGCTGGGCATGTAGCACGTATGGGCGAATCCAGAAATGTATATAGAGTGTTAGTTGGGAGGCCGGAGGGAAAAATACCTTTGGGGAGGCCGAGACGTAGGTGGGAAGATAATATTAAAATGGATTTGAGGGAGGTGGGATATGATGGTAGAGACTGGATTAATCTTGCTCAGGATAGGGACCATGTGAGGGCGGCAATGAGCCTCCGGGTTCCTTAAAAGCCAGTAATTATTATTATTATTATTATTATTATTATTATTATTATTATTATTATTATTATTATTAGAAAGTATGTTGTACTCTAAATGCCTATGTAGTTCTGAGCAGGTGAAGAACCTTGGAGTCGCACTGGTATTTCCGCAATTATAAGCTTTGAAGTAAAAGACAGACAGACAGACAGACAGACAGACAGACAGACAGACAGACAGACAGACAGACAGACAGACAGACAGACAGACAGATAGATAGATAGATAGATAGATAGATAGATAGATAGATAGATAGATAAACTTTATTGTCGATGGCATAATGTATGCATAGACATAGTCAAATATATACAATTACAATTTAATGTAAAATAAGTCAAATATATAAAAAAAAACATTATTCATTTCAACGGCCCATGCGTGCATCCTCAAGACTGTAGGGACACAATTTTATTAATTTCGTTTTTATATAATTCTTAAATTTCAGAGAATTTTTTGTATATTTGATGTCATCAGGCAAACTGTTGTATATTTTAATACCAAAGACCATATATGTTCTACTAGTGTTTGTAAGGTGGTGAACCGGAATAGTTAAACTATTTTTGTTACGAGTGTCGTAGGTATGGAAATCACAATTTTGATGAAAATCAGACAGATTTTTATAAATTAGTAGTAAAACATTAAAAATGTATAAACCATAAACAGTAAGAATATTATATTGTAAAAAATGTTCCCTACAAGAGGTCCTACTGTCAACACCCGCTATGCATCTGACAATACGCTTTTGAGCAATAAATATATTATTCAGCATGGTTCCAGATCCCCAAAAACAAATACCATATGAAAGCCTAGACTCGACGTGTGCGAAACAATAAGACATTAATACATCGTGATTTATTATCGTCCTCAAAATTCTGATTTGATAACAAATGCTATTGAGCTTAGAAATTAAACTTGTGCAATGGGGTCTCCAAGACAAACAATCATCAAACGTAACGCCCAAGAATTTAGTAGTTTCCCATTTACATAAGTATTGATCTTGAATAGAAATATTGATGTCCTTCAAATTTCGCTTTTGATTAATATGTAAAGTATGCAGGGATAAAAATATACTCAAAATGCAGAAATGTTCCACATGTTGGGAAGAAACAATAGAACACTGGCGGAAACATCATGCTTAGAATATGTTGGATATAGTGAAAATGTGACACAGAATAGACGAATATTTGGTCACATTGTTCATGTAGTATGACACCTCGGACGGCAAGAATAAATTAGAATTTAGAGGAAAGCCAGAAGCCCAATGCAGTTATATAGATACCCTAGATTTCTATGAAAGACCACCTTGAAATCAATCTGTCACTAATGCTTTAAGGGAAAATCTATTATTGTTTTCGGGATGACTTACATATGAAGAGTCCACTGCAAGAATGATGGATGTCACTTTCTTGTCGAAAATGAACCAAGACTGTCAATGCATAGCTTAAGATATATAGAATGTACATACAGAGTTATATTATGGCATTAATACTGATAGTCATTTTCCAGTAATGATCGAAAAATCACAGTTAAGCTGTGAACGCTAAGCATTTCAAAATTTAAATTGCTTCTCCTGAAAAATGTATTCCAGTATGCTGCCAGTGTTCAAAATTTAAAATTTAGCGATAAATATAGACTAATAATACACAGTGAAAATTGTTTAGATCCCAAAAGTTGTAAAAGTCCACCTTTGAAAGAAGCCACGTATGTCAAATATATGGGTATCATTATTGATCAGAATTTAAAATGGCCTCATCACATTACTTATCTTTGTAGGAGGCTTCGTAAAAAAATTTATAAATTCGTTAATCTTCGATGCTACTTACCTATTAGAGTTCTACGAAATGTTTATTTGGCCATTATTCAGTCTATCATTCAATATGGTATAATTGTTTGGGGTGGAAGTACAAAAATTAATCTTAGTCCGTTAAATTTACTACAGAAACGAATAATTAAAATTTGTTTGAAGAAACGTTTCGATTATCCAACTAAATTAATTTATTCTGAATTTAATGTATTTAATATTGAACAAATTTATAAGTATACGCTGTTAAAATTTTATCATAAAAATCCTAATAAGTTTGTATTACAGACACACAATTATGACACAAGACGAAATATTAATTCAACATTAGTAGAACCTAAATGTCTCACATCTGCTGGTCTAAAGCATAGCATTAATTTTGGCCCTCGGTTGTACAATGCTTTAACTAAATTACACCCAGAACTTCTAACATGTAACCCCCTAACATATAACAAGAAAATTAGAAACGTGTTAATATCTTCAATTTGATTAAATAAATTTATAGCCTATGTGTATGAATTAATCAACCTATATTATATTTGTATTCTATAATTTTGAAATATATATTAGTCCTACTTTTCACGTGCGATATTATTCTTCTCTAGTGTTAATATTATATTATATAATTCCATTGCCGCTGTAATTATATTTTAGTTCCTATTTTATTTTACTTATTTATTTATATTATTTTTATTTTTTTTATTTTAATATTATATCTGAACTGCGACCGAGCACGAGCGCTGCTCATTCGGTCTCAAATTTTGTTAATACTACTGTATCTTCTTTTTATATTGCTTGTATTATTTTATTTGTATTTCTCTTTGTTTGTTTTGTAATTATATTTCTTTATTCTGTATATTTAAATTTAAATTTTAAAAAATGACATCCATCATTCTTGCAGTGAACTCTTCATATTGTAAATTTATTTCCACTCAACAATAGGATTTTATTCTTCCAACAATAATTCCTTTCTACAATTCACCTTAAACGCTCTCGTCAACAATAGAATTTTCACTCAACACAGTATTCGTTATAGCACTCCACTGACGGCAATGACAATTTACTTGGACTATTACGAACAACAATGAACTGTTAATCTTAACTAATATTTACAAAGCACTATTTACAAATCAGAACTATCAGTTCTCAGTTCACAGTTCTTCTAGCTCAGTCACTCGAGTTCACAGTATCTCGAACCACAGACCTTCAGAGACAGTTCACTGTACTCGAACTCGGGTGCCTCCAACTGCGGTCCACTGCACTCGAACTCAGGTCCCTCCAACTGCAGTCCACTGCACTCGAACTCAGGCCTTCGGATGCTGATACAGTTGCGGACGCACACTCGAGTCGAACTCCGGTACACAAGACTGGCTTGCTTGCTCTGGCTTTCTCACTGACTGGCTGACTAATCAACTGAAAACTCTGCTCGAGTTCGCTGGCGTTTCTTCTTTTATAGCAAAATCATAGTTGCGAGAAATTTCTACAGGTGTGTAGAGAATTATCTGGATATCTCCACTTCGACGCACTTCTGGAATAGTCGGGAAGGTCCGTTCCCCATTCACTGCGTTAAGTAGCAGCTGCGCGCGCAGCCTCCCCTCGCGTGTAGGCCCCTTTCCCCACTACTCTCCACCGCGCGCCGTCCCTCCGTGCTCCGCGTAATCTGCTTTCTTGCGGGACGCTGGTCGTGAGTTCGAATCTCACGTCGCTGTCACAATATTTTGCGTCTACCCATACCTTTTTGCTACGCTTCGCCACTCTGTAGAAATACTGTAATAATGTTATGAATTGGCACTGTAATTATATCATGAATTAACCTATCTTGTACGAAACTGCCTCTGCAAGTGATACGCACGCACGCCTCGCCGGCTCAAGGGGTACAAATACGTATTTACTGCCATGGGAAAATAAATTTGTCTTTCATTAAATGTATTTTCTTTTACAGTTGATACCGCAGTTCACCGATGTTGCAAGCCCAGAAATGGACGGTGAGTTAATGAATATTTTAGTAGTCTTCACGCCAAGTTAAGGGAAGACTCCACTGAAAATCATGACAATTTTTCCTATTTTTTTTTTAGCTATTTCACTTATTCAGAATTTATATTTTCATACCCCAAATGGATTCAGCTCAATTCTGATTACAAATACTCATATGTTTACACTTTTTAAATTAAGGCTGGAAGGGGGCGTGGAATTTAAAGAACTGTCAAAATTGTTTTTCATCGAATAATTCTTTTTTAAAATTTCTGATTACAAATCTAGTAACTTTTTCTTGGCTCCCTGAAGTTACTAGATGAATGTAGCGGAGGAGAATATTAATTTACATAAATATTCATTTTATTTTCAAATCTATTTTTCTGTGTTCATTTTTGTTGATTCAACACCAACTTTCTTATGCCAAATATTAATCAATCTGGATGAAATTTTTACTGCAAGTATTTATGAGGTAGCTGCATGTTTCTATGCATTTATTTTGTGAGAAATGCTGCTAGTTTATTTTATTAATATTTTTCTTAAGAAATAATAAAATAAACTAGCAGCACTAAGAAAAATATTAATAAAATAAACTAGCAGAATTTCTCACAAAATATGACTTGAGGCTTTCCCGGCGTTTGATATAGAATAACTCTTCTCGGGTTCTCAGCCAGGTGAGTTGGAGATTAGCTTCCAAGCTTTCGACGGCTAGCTCTGCCATCTTCTTCAGGGACGAAGAAGATGGCAGAGCTAGCCGTCGAAAGCTTGGAAGCTAATCTCCAACTCACCTGGCTGAGAACCCGAGAAGAGTTATTCTATACGAGTATTTGTAATCAGAATTGAGCTGAACCCATTTCGGGTATGAAAATATAAATTCTGAATAAGTGAAATAGCTAAAAAAAATTGGAAAAATTGTCATGATTTTCAGTGGAGTCTTCCCTTAAGCTCAAATGTCTACTGTATTTGTTGACGATCAAAATAATAATATATCGTACTTATATGGAAACGTAGTACAGACCCAAAAACAAAATTCAGGTGGCCCAAATTTTGTTTCTGGGTCTGTACAAAATCACGCCAACAATTAAAAAATTCAAACATAGGCTATAATTCCAAAAAACCTAAAAAGTTAACGAATAGTGCAATATTCCCAATAGGCTACCTTGTAAACTTGTAAAGTGATGAACCAATTCTAGAGATCAGTTGTTTTTTAATTATTAGGTTGACTTCTTCCGGAAAACAGAAATTATGATAAAAGTGAAAAAATAAATTGTATTGTGCAAAGACCTAATACTGCAAAAAAATAAATAAAAAGTGGGAAAATACACAAACTTAAAGTTACAAAACAATAGCACTAATCTATGAGCTAAGATAGTTTACGTATGCAAAGTTATCTTGCACAATTCCTTCGTACCTGTCGTCTCGCTTCACTTACCTTTCTTCCCACCACAATCTGAACACACGCTCTCGCCATGAAACAATACTAACAATACCATCCCATCGCACCTCCTCATACTCATCCTCTTTCACAATAGCCCTGCCAAGACTCTGGAATTCGTTACCTGCTAGCATCAGGGACTGTCGAAATAAAATTCAATTCAAACGCAAACTTACTAGGCACTTGGTCAGTAATTGAGACTCGTTCAGACATGGTTTCTTGTAAATAGTTCTCTTAATCTACCACAAAATATCTCAATATCCGGTAATTTCATCACTATAGAATTTTGTTATGGTAGGTTTAATTTGTAATTTAGTAAATACAAAAATATTCTTTGTTCTTAACTTCTATGATAAAATGTCTAGCTTTCATTAATCAGGTATTCTTGTCGCACTTTAATTTTTATTGTAATTGTAATTGTAAATTTAATATTAATTGTAATCTTATTGTTCATGTTATAGTTGTAATCCCCTGGTAGAGGGGCAGAGAAGGCCTGACGGCCTTATCTCTACCAGGTTAAATAAATAAATCTAATCTAATCTAATGACAGAGAAATGTAAGAATTTATTATAGATCATAAGGAACAAATTAATAGTACATTATGCAACGAGCCTATAATTACCATTACAGGCGAGTTTCATACGACTTTTTATGCTCGACCATATTTCTAACTTGAAATTACAGTATTCAGATGTATACATTTTATTTGTATCTGACAAGATCGGAAGTGACCTTGTTCTAGGTCGTGAATTGTGAGATGTACGCAGACGCGAAAGTATTGATTTTTCCGAGGAACAATAATGTCATTGACCTTATGTAATCCGTTAAGCTTGGTATAACTTTGATTATTGAATTCGACATTGAAAAACGAGATGACAAATTGAATTTATTTGAATATTATTTACAATTAACGCTAATTATTATAGTAACAGAACATAACCTTCTGCGACAGTATTGGATTTCCAGCCTCCGTGACTTTTCGCTAATTCTCTTTCGATTGCATATCCGAGAATAATCGATACTTGTGGTTTTATAACGGTACAAAGCTGACTCGTTATTGGCTGAACACCTGTAAGCTGAGCTTTCATTGGCTGAAAACACCTGAACTTTAATGAGTAGGTGTACTTTAATGACATGCATTAAAGGACTGCTACCAGGTGTATAATTACTACATTTCGGCATGGTCGAGCATAAAAATATTTAAACGACAAACGAGACTAAGCAAAAAATTGACTGCATTACTTAAAAATAATAGCCTATGAGAAGTTAATTAGACTATAGCCTATATTAAAAGGAAAATGAAATGTGAAGCAACCGAGGAAACGATGCCTCAAACTAGAGCTGCAACGGACTTCCGATTTCAGTGGCTTGAAAAAGATGATGATGATGATGATGATGATAGGATTTTTATGTAATATTGATCCTAAAAAATATGTAGCCTATATAAATATGTAATTAAAACCCTCAAAATTTGTACTAAATATAAAAAAATAATAATAATAATAATAATAATAATAATAATAATAATAATCCGTGGCGCTACAGCCCGTGAAGGGCCTAGACCTACCAGCCGGTTGCTGGCCTCACGCCCACATGCCGAAGCAGAGGTGGACGATCATCGAACCAGAATGGAGGTATCGTGTGGCCAGCACGATGATCCCCCCACCCGTTATAGCTGGCATTCGCAACCGGATTTCGCTACCTATCGTAGCTTCCCAAGTGCATCACGATGCTAGATGGCACCGGTCCCATACACTGGCCGAAATTTCATGAGAAAATTTCTTCCCCCACGAGGACTCGAACCAGCGCGCATTCCGTAACGCGAGACCTAGGCAGGATGCCTTAAACCACGACGCCGCGGTGCGGGACATAATACATCCATAATTGCCTTAAAATATGTATTATGTGAAATATGTAAATATATATATATATATATATATATATATATATATATATATATATATATATATATATAGTATTAAAATTAAATATGATTTGAATAGCTAATTCGCAAATATTTTGAGTTTTGAGAATGATACATAAGTTACTATGGAAAAAATATGCTATAACATAAAAATCTGGACTCTGATGATATGATGATTACGAACGATGAATGACGACAATAAACTTTCCACCACCAAAATAATTACGAGGTGAAAATTAGTAATATTTAACTATAAAATTATTGGGCTTTTCTGATAACGTAAAAACTGAGCTAAACTGATGGTTCGTTATCTCTTATACACAGTTTTATCAATCACCCAGAAATATTAAGTGTCACGTTAAAATATGTTTATATGAATAACATATTCATGGATTTAAACAATATACTTACATAGCATTTTATTTTAATTACTTTCAGAAGCTGAAGCACGGGTAAATGCAATCCAATGCAACTATCACGATCATCAGTTATTACACAGCGTTTATTGCAACAATACTTGTCTTCGATTTGACTAGGGCGCGTTCAGATAAAAAGCTCATTACATAGACTAGTATATAGCCTACAGTCACGAAGCTTGAATTGTTGAGGGTACTAGAAACAATAGACTGTGTCGGTACTATTTCGCATTGTCTGTGGTGAGGCGATAATAGCGATCCTAGTGGTTAGCAACTATCTATGGATGCATATTCCCTACGTATTGAGCTTCGTTAATATTAGACTGTGCTCATTAAGTGTTCGTTTGTTTCAGCTCGCATAGAGGAGAGATTCAATCGACTGAAGGAAGTAAGTATTTTCACAGTCACGTGTACAGTTGTAGGCCTAACTACTGCATCAACAGCACAATTTATTTACTTTTCAATACATTTCTGTTGATTCTTAATTTCTTCTATTTATGCGAAAATTTCATTATTTATTTTTAAATATCTACGATTAAATCATTATTTATAAGTGTCATTTATTCATTCTCTACCATGTTATTGTTTAGTCAACTATCCGTAGACAGGTTTGAACCTCACAAATGACACCAACAAGGCATCACTTAATGAGGCAACTAAGCCAGGAGATAATGGGGTAGGGTGGCCTGTTCCTTTCCCCCTCAGTGATAATACATATAGGCCTACGGTACCATAATGTACTATTGTTTATCAGGGATGCATAACTGGGGAAGAGAGGGATGGAAGCATGGGGAAAGAGTTTGTTCTCCCGTCCACAATCTCCGGCCTTCAATGACGTATCTGTGACTTTTGCAAGCACACTGAATACATATCTCTTCTCCCCCTACCATGTCCAATGACGCGAGGGTTGAAAGGAAGGGATGAGTTACGTGTTCCGGCTTGTGACGTCTGTCATAATTGTAGCACAGTTTTGCATCCCTGATGTATATATTTGCTTATCTGTTTTGTTGTCTGTTTCCTCGTTAATTTTTCATTTAATTACCTACGTATTTACTTAATTAAATCTTATTCATATGTTTAATTTAATGTATCTTACTTACAATTATCTGACTCAATTTAACTTAATCTTACCTACTTACATATTTAATTTAATTTAATGTTATTTACTTATTTATTAATTTAATTTAATCTTATTTACTTATTCTATTCAACTAAATCTTGTATACTCATTTATTTTATTTTATCTTATTTATTTTATTTAATACTGTTTACTTATTTTATTTAATCTTATTAATTTAATGTAATCTTATTTACATAATTTAATTTAATATTATTTATTTTATTTTATTTACTTAATTAAACTGAATTATTATTTATTTAATTTAAAGTAAATAATCTTATTTAATTATTTACTTTATTTCAGTTTATTTTATTAATCCATTTATTTTATTTTTAGTTTTAGTTTTATTTATTTAATATTTTGTTTCCTCCATTTAAATTATTTTATTTACAGTCATACAGTAGGCCCTCAACAATTATTCTGATAATTTACTCACTGTTATTTATAAATTCAAATAATAAACTATTTTATTCGCATTCAAGTTAAATGTCTTCACATAAGCTACTCATTTTGAAAGGACATAGCAGCGAATATACTGTATTTTTTTGTTCACTTCGATTTAAAAATTGATACTTACAATATATTGAAAAGAAATTTTGTGTTATAAATATCTATGTATTATCTTTCAAAATATTAAAACAAAAATATTTTAACTAGAGCTCGATAACAATTCAAGCGAGCTTCCTATAGAATACGCTATTGGCGTTTACCAGTTACTGGTATTAAACGTGTTAGCATTCAAAATATCCTCAACATATATTCATTAACACAATGAAATTTACCGAAATGATTACCATTTCGTTCATAAACTGCTAAGAAATAAAACTAATCTAAATGAAAATAAACTAAATGCCAATAAATAAACGCTGACCAAAGTACAGCAGGAAGGGAAAATAAAATTAACTTATTTTAAAACCTTTAAAATAATCAAACAAGCATAGTCACTTTAAATATTTCGGGCAGCGGCGAAACTAGCGCTGAGTTACTTCTCGTGATTTCGGAAGTGAAAATCCATTATACTAACTTATTACTGACAACATAACAAAACAAAAAGTCACCAGCCTTTGACCAGCGTATATGCAAGGCATAATAAAAGCCTAAATTAATCTAACTTAACCTGACCAATCACAGATTCGTATATGGAAGGCATAATAAAAGCCCAAACTAATCTAAAGGTACGGTCACACGTCGCTACTTTTGCTGCGCAACTTTTGTACTGCAGCTGCAAAAGTTGCGTGTCGTGTTCACACGTAAGCCAAAAGTAGCGTGCTGCACGCTACTTTTCGTGCTGAGCAACCCGAGTGCTGCAAAAGTTGCAACTGGAGGTTGCGAGTCTGTTCACACGCAAGGCGCTGCTTTTGCAGCCGCAGTCATGCTGCAGGTTCCCATCTCCGTGTTGACTTCTCAATATACATTTTGTGGTTATGTTCGCATTATTAATAAACTCATGCGAAGGCTTACTTATCTATTATTTGCTTTTCTGTCCTAACTAGTATTCAGAAATTGGTATTATTTTTACTATAAAGCTTTTAAAAACGCCTATATACTTAAATGATAACCAACAGCATATTCACGTAATCAATGTTGGCAACCCTCCTGTTTAAAACTACGCTACGGAAAATTAAAAAAGTGAATTATATCGTCAGCAAATATGCTCAGACTGTGTTGTGCATTTAATAACTGTTACAAATAATTTATTTTCATCACATCTAACATTACAATATAACCAAACAATAAAAGTATCATTGGCATATATGGGTGGCAACACTGGTAGCAACCGCAGCAAAAGTTTCAACAAAACCGATATAAAAAATGCTGCGGCTGCAACCCTGAGAACCCTGTTCACACGTCGCTACTTTTAAGCTGCGCGCAGCATGGAAAAGTAGCGGGCAGCAGGTTCGGCAGCCGCTATTTTTCGGGTTGCACAGTTGTTCACACGTCGCAGTACGAGAGTTGCGCAGTTTTTTGTACTGCATCGCTGCAAAAGTAGCGACGTGTGACCGTACCTTAACATAGCCTGACCTGTCACAGATTGGTATATTCAAAATATAATAAAAGCCTAGCCTAAACTAACCTAACTTAACCTGACCTATTACAGATTCGTATATGCAAAGCATAATAAAGGCCTAAACTAACTTAACCTGACCTATCACAGATTTGTATATGCAAGACATATAAACCACTTTTTGTACAACTAGAAATACTTACGTTGCCGTCAATGTTCATTCTGGTTTGCCTTCTGTATGTTAAGCGTAATGTGCATAATCTTCCTACTTGTTCAACCATTCATAATTATTCTACCCGTTCCAGACTTCACATAGCTATATTTCACTAAGTACAAATATAGTACTACAAGCAATAGTTTTATTTCCATATCTTACAAACTTTATAACTCTTTACCATTGCATATAAGAAACACGTCATATTTTACTTTCAGAAGGATGGTGAGAAGGACTTTGATGGCAAATCCAATCTACAGTGTCAATGATTTTAGCAATATTAAGTTTTAGATACTATTTGTTTTAACCTCATGAAATTGACAAATCTGTACATTTTAACCTGATTTTATACCATTTCTTTTAAAGCTTTTAACCTTTTTTGTGATTGTCTGGTGATTGCATATTTATTTTTTTTATTCTTACATTTATTCACATTGTAGTAGCCATGTATTATATGTGCCTACTCCGACCTTGTCTATGGCTGTAAATCGCTGGATGACATTAAATTCATCTATCTATCTATCTATCTATCTATCTATCTATCTATCTATCTATCTATCTATCTATCTATCTATCTACACACCCATCTATCTATCTATCTATCTATCTATCTATCTATCTATCTATCTATCTATCTATCTATCTATCTATCTATCTATCTATCTATCTATCTACACACCCATCTATCTATCTATCTATCTATCTATCTATCTATCTATCTATCTATCTATCCATCCATCCATCCATCCATCCATCCATCCATCCATCCATCCATCCATCCATCCATCCATCCATCCATCCATCCATCCATCTATCTATCTATCTATCTATCTATCTATCTATCTACCTACCTATCTATCTATCATAATAAAAGCTAAGTTAAGCTAAGCCTAGCCTGTCACAGATTCGTATTGTATGTGCAAAGCATAGCGTATGTGTACACTAGCGTGAAACTCTCATAATGTAATTGGTATGACTGAGGAGAGAGCTCTAAACACAAGAAGGTATATAAGCGAAGTACGAGGAAGTAACTCGGCGCTAGTTTAACCGAATTCTATAATGGTGCGACGTTATTTGGGGGAGGGGATTTGCACAATTTCATAAATGTACACACATCTGGAGTTGCATTTAGTCTCAATCTCTACACCTGTGACACGGTTCAAATACCCAAAAACCTCTCACCATGCTGGACAATGAAAGATTCGCATCATATTTAAATCTATCCTTTGCACCCTCTACGTCTCCACCTCAGGACTCGACTCCAAAACCACATTCGAGTTATAATTTACATACATACTGGGTGTTCATTTCAAAGTGTGTCATGACGTCACTGTTGTGAGTCAGCGATTTGAAGCGAGTTTCAGCTTTTATGTCAGAGAAGTTGCCTATTAATCAAGGCGTTCAATCTGAACATGAGAACGTGTACGTTATAACTTGAACGTTGTACCTACAGATGGCGGTCTGTACTGTCTGAGTGCTACCATAACCTCTTTCGAACTGTGTTTTGCGCGGCCAAGTCCTACGCAGGGTATTTGTTATCATCTGTTGCGTACGGCAAAATTCCACATCACAAATCAAATGCTCCGTGTCCATGTTGACAGTCGAAGTTAATGTCAACAAATACGTAAGAAATCGTCTTAACCCTCTCCCCATATCCCGATAGTAAGGAAAAAACCTACCTCAGTACACGTTTCCAAACAGTTCACATTCCTGCCACTACAGGTGTTACCGTACGTATCGGTAAGTACTCTTCAGAATGAACGCCGTACTTGCTAGGCAACTTCTCTGGCACATAGGTAATACACCTCTGCGGAAGTGTAGGAAGATTGAATTCTCTAGGCTCATAGACTAGCCATATGACGGCATACAGCGAGCCATGACACACTTTGAACTGAACACGCAGTACACGTATCAGGTCTCTATTTAAAACATCAAATGATATTATTGTATGTTATCCCTCTTAGTATTTATTTTATTATTGTAAATAGTTTTGTTTTATTATTATTATTATTATTATTATTATTATTATTAATGAATTAATTTGTATTACTATCTTTGTATCATCTCCGTCACGGATATTCTATTATTATTATTTATTATTATTATTATTATTATTATTATTATTATTATTATTATTATTTCTAACATCAACTTTATTATTGATCTCTGTAAAATTTATGTACACTACTGGACTGTACCCGAGCACGAGCATAATCTCATTTCGGGTATATATTCATATGTGTCATTTCAAATGTAAATTGTGAATAAATTTGAATATGAATATCATATTAACAGATAAACAATAAACATCCATATCTTAGGCGGTACATGAACTCACAACTATGGCCTCCACATTACTTCGAAATTATGACACATCTCTTACGTTAACATCTACAATCTCATCTCCAACCAAACGTCGCATTTAAATGTCAGTTCTACAACTTCACATTTTAAACTGTCCTAGCATTTTCTTTCCATCCTTATTACAAACACGACTGTTTACATTTTTACTTTTACAATGAGGATCGAAATTCCATCATGTTGCTTCTTCCATTTTCTCGCCACCAAATAACCTCAACATAACCTCCATAAACAAACAGATATCTAGCAACAAAATCAAAATATGGGTACAATCACATTCACGAACACAGATTAATAAACTAGCCTATGTGAAAGTAATTTTTTACTTAAATCTTCGCTAAATTCTAGGAGGAAAACATTGTACCTACCTTGGTAACGGAACTTTTGATTCATTTTATAGTACGATGCGCGATACATCGTAACTCTTGTGCAAATTAAAGAAAAGTTTGTCAGCATTCTAACTCTACCAACAAATTAACAAAATACCGGTATAAATTCCTCTTCCTAGGAATGCAAATGCCATTTCCATAAATCGCTATCAGAATGGAAACGACACGAATGGTCCCCCATTATGTAACCGGAAATGCTTGATGTCACTAGCTACAGCTGGACATTGCCGCAGTCAAACAACGAGCTAATATGTCATATTCTGAATCAAATGACAGCCCATTTATTTTGACAGTCTCAAAAACCTGTTCTTTTTAAATCAACGGAAAACTGTTCTTTTAGGGGAATTTACAGTAACCCATGAACACAGCCGTCATTAAAGACAAATACGGACCTATCAGTCTCCAATATATACAAAAGAACCGTAAGCAATGTCATTCCTTGAGATATTTCAAGCAAAAAAAGTTAATAAATAATTTTACTCGTTTTTGCTTAGAGATGAAAATTGTATCATGTGAAACATTTCATATCATCTTTGGGAAGGCCACTGATTTAGTTCCCAATATGCTCAGTCAATTTAACAAAGCAGTGTATTATGATAATAAATTATTTAAAGAATTTTAGTTTTGTCCTTTAAATAAGCAAACATTTGACTCCAACAAATGTAACGTTTTAAAATTCTTTTCCAGAATGGAAAGTTACACTTGTTCGGATCAAATTGCTGACTTCACAATTAAAATTTTGGATGTTACATCATAGCCTGGAACTTTATAAATTTCATCCATCAGGGCAGATAGGCCTAGGTAAGACCAGAGGGGTCAGCTTGTGTATTGGGATCATTACGCCCGACTATTCCGCACGTCTGCCCTGATGGATGGAATTTATATAAAATTCCGATGGAAATGTCAAGTTCCAGGACAGGGAGGAATAACCAAAGGCCCAATTCTAATTACATTCGCCATGAAAGTCTAAAAACGGATGAAGGTAATTAGGCTATACAGTATCAGCCAGGCCTCTTTCCGCAATAGAGGTCCAGGGCAAATACATAGGCTATTTCAATTAAATTCTCAACGCTTTCTTATGATTGACACATTGTCAGCTTTTTTACACTGCAACGGATACGTATGTTCCCTGGACCTCCATTGCGGAAGGTGGCGGCTTGGCCGATGCTGTAGACGTGGTCATCAGCACAGTGCACCCTCGTCTCTTACCCGCGGATGACTGCACTATCGTGCATCCGTGACTGCTGGCGGGTATCCTTTCTCTCTCTCCCTTCTGCATGACGGTGCATATTCCGATACACTGCTTACCCCTTGCCCATTTCAGAGAATGCTGACGACCACTGCTATAGACCAATCGGTATCTCGTGAAACCTACTGCGCGTGAGGGGAAGGAAAAAGTGGACTGAGAAGCTTCCCTTCCTCGCAACGCTTAAGACTTCCAGCTGTGGCTAGTTCACTTACCCCCACTCTACAGATCTTACTATGAGCTACAACGCACGAATGCATTTGGTTTCACGAGATAACGAAAGACCTATATACAATTACCGCTATCAAATAAAATACGAATATTTACTATTTGTGTAACTAATTTAGTTACTTACTTCAAGATAGCCTAGGTCTTCAGAAGTGATTATTCAGTCGGCTGCTTCTCAAAGTTCTTTGTTTTTAATCGTCCCGAAATACACACACAAATAAGATACTCAAAGTATTTAACTAAGTCATAAGTCCGAATTAACTATATTGCGAAATAATTACACACGTAATCGCAAATCATCCATTACATTTGAAATAGAAATAGCGGAGGATTTTCTTTCCTCTCACTGAACACAATAATTTACGTAGTTTATATTTGAAAATAAGCTAATTTCAAAAGCACATAAAAGTCACAATATCAATTTGAAATAAAATAAACACGATAAAAAAAACCAAAGCTAGCTAACTACACGGAAACCATTTTGAAAAAGAGAATTACCGGATGAAGTGCACGCGGCGCTCCAAGCGGTAGTTCATGAACTTTACAAAACAATGCAATGACATTTAGCGCTAAAAATATAATTTATAATAAATTAATATGCCATCGTACATACATTTGTAATGATGTAGGTTTACGTTAACGTATGACGTGCAACCTTATAGCTGCATGAAAATCGAGCCCGTCTAAGGCACAGACTTTTAAGACTTGAATTGTTTTAGGTGGGCGGCCGGAGTCATGTTTACCCATACCACGTCATGTATCTGTATCTACCCTAAGTGCTCACTTTACGCTTGTCCAGCTTTTATGTATGTGGACTTTTAACAAACGAATAACAAAACCAAAATAATGCAGAAGTTAATTTTACTTGTAAAATGATCACGAAGAGGACGTTTAAAAACTGGAAACTGGCCTGTATTGAGCTACTAAAAATTTTGGGAAAACTCCACTACTTAGGGCTTCCAACCTTCCTATATTTACCCCAATTTTTAAGTCTCCTGGCTCCAGAATTTTTCTTCACTTTGAGCATACTTCATATATCTACCATAATGTACTCTATATCAGGGATGCATAACTGGGGAAGAGAGGGGTGGAAGCATGGGGAAAGAGTTTGTTTCTCCGTCCACAATCCTCCAGCCTTCAGTGGCGTATCTGTGACTTTTGCAAGCACACTGAATACATATCTCTTCTCCCCCTACCATGTCCAATGACGCGAGGGTTGAAAGGAAGGGATGAGTTACGTGTTCCGGCTTGTGACGTCTGTCATAATTGTAGCACAGTTTTGCATTCCTGATGTATATATTTGCTTATCTGTTTTGTTGTCTGCTTCTTAGTTAGTTTTTCATTTAATTATCTACGTATTTACTTAATTAAATCTTATTCATTTATTTAATTTAATCTTATTCACATGTTTAATTTAATGTATCTTATTTACAATTATCTGACTCAATTTAACTTAATCTTACCTACTTACTTACATATTTCGTTTAATTTAATGTTATTTACTTAGGTATTAATTTAATGTTACTTGCTTATTTATTACTTTATTTTATTTTACCTTACTTATTATTTAATTTAATCTCATTTACTTATCCTAACTTAAACTTCTATACTCATTTATTTTATTTTATTTAATACTGTTTACTTGTTTTATTTAATCTTATTAATTTAATGTAATCTTATTTACATAATTTAATTTAATATTATTTATTTTATTTGCTTAATTTAATGTAAATAATCTTATTTACTTTCAGTTTATTTTATTAATTTAATTTAATTCATCCAAGCATTTATTTATTTATTTATTTATTCATTTATTTATTTAATATTTTGTTTCCTCCATTTAAATTATTTTATTTACAGTCATACAGTAGGCCCTACATATCAACAATTTCATTCTGGTAATTTACTCACTGTTATTTATAAATTCAAATAATAAATTATTTTATTTGCATTCAAGTTAAATATCTTCACATAAGCTACTCATTTTGAAAGGACATAGCAGCGAATATACTGTATTTTTTTGTTCACTTTGATTTAAAAATTGATACTTACAATATATTGAAAAGATATTTTGTGCTATAAATATCTATGTATTATCTTTCAAAATATTATAATACAAATATTTTAACTAGAGCTCGATAACAATTCAAACTAACTTCCCATAGAATAAGCTATTGACGTTTACCAGTTACTGGTATTAAACGTGTTAGCACAACGAGCACAGAATGCATAGAGTAGATATAAACAGCTTGGAGGTGAAGCCGCTTTTGTGGACAGTCGCCATTATGATGCTACCAAAACATTGCGCTCCCGGTTAGCACATGGGCAGTTGATTGTGATGTTGCATCGTTGTTTTAATTAATAAATTAACTAATTTCAATATGCCTACATGTTCTGCGTATGGCTGCACAAACAGGTTTCCAAAAAAAATTCCTGGAATAACTTTTCACGGGTAAATATGCATGTGTGAAATGTACTTATTACCGGTAGGCTAGATACGGTAATGAATGATTTAGCCTAAGTTAGTCGGTTAGATTCGTATTGTTCACGTATTTGTTTGATTAAGAGAAAGGATTAGTGTATTGATATTATTGTAATTAATTTTTATAATCACGAAATCAGACATGCTTTGCAGACTTAGCATTTACGAGCGAAGCTAACCTAACAACCCATGTTGGAAGTTTGTGTCGAGTGCTATAGAAAACTAGTGTACCGAGGTTTCTCTTAAACCGAATGCACGTATTCGTTTGATGAAGAAAAAGAAATAGTGTATTAATATTATTGTAATTAATTTTTATAATCACGAAATCAGACTTATGCTTTACAGACTTAGTAGCTTCATTAACTCGGTCGTGAACTGACTTGACCCACTTGGTAATAAAACTTCACTTTTGTTCGCCGTTATAATCTAATTATATACTATAAACGAAGAGCCTATCAAATATTATATGGTTAAGAGCATTACATTTTTTCTCTAAACAAAATCGGGACATCTATACGAAATACTGGCAAAAGGAAGAGAATGATAATTTGCGTTAAGAAGCAAGTTTCATTATTAAATCGAAGCAAATGGATCAACCTATAAAAGTAATTATTATAGGGTAGCATTTTTATTGGACTAGTAGCAAAATAAGGTCAAACTGTTATTTTCCTTTTTTATCATTATTGTTTGTTTAACCTTCCAGATTATCTATTAAATACCATACTGCAATTTGAAGAGATGCCAATTTAAATAACCTGTATATATGTGATTTATCGATGACAGTTTCGTAATTTTTGCTAGAAATACGTGCATAGCGATTCTGTATTACGAAACAAACAAGGAAGTGTGGGTCCTACAAGAAATTAGGGACATATGGAATTCTTATTATCATAAGATCTTCTATAACGTAATAGCTATTTTGCAATGTTTTGGTAGCAACAAGATGGCGTCAGGTCCGTCAAACCGGCTTCACTCCGTCCAATGGTATTAAGATGCTAGTGTCTACTCTATTGTATTCTGTGCTCGTTGTGTTAGCATTCAAAATATCCTCAACATATATTAACACAATGAAATTTCCCGAAATGATTACCATTTCGTTCATAAACTGCTAAGAAATAAAACTAATCTGAATGAAAATAAACTAAATGCCAATAAATAAACGCTGACCATAGTACAACAGGAAGAGAAAATAAAATTAACTTATTTTCAAACCTTTAAAATAATCAAACAAGCATAGTCACTTTAAATATTTCGGGCAGCGGCGAAACTAGCGCTGAGTTACTTCTCGTGATTTCGGAAGTGAAAATCCATTATACTATCTTATTACTCACATTACAAAACAAAAAGTCACCAGCCTTTGCTCAGCATATATGCAAGGCATAATAAAAGCCTAAACTAACCTAACTTAACCTGACCTATCACAGATTCGTATATATAAGGCATAATAAAAACCTAAACTAACCTAACTTAACCTGACCTATCACAGATTTGTATATGCAAGGCATAATAAAAGCCTAGCCTAGCCTAACCTAACCTGTCACAGATTCGTACTGTATGTGCAAGGCATTGGTATGGCTGAGGAGAGAGCTCTAAACACGTGAAGGTGTATAAGCGAAGTACAAGTTACTCGGCGCTAGTTTAAACGAATCCTATAACGGTGCGATGTTATTTGGGGAGGGAATTTGCACAATGTCATAGATGTACAAACATCTGGACTTGCATATAGTCTCCACACTGTCTAGTATATACAGTCACGAAGCTCAATATGTAGTAAATATGCATCCATAGATAGTTGCTAACCACTAGGATCGCTACTATCGCCTCATTACAGACAATGCGAAATACCTGCGCAATCTATTGTTCCTGGTACCCTTATAAACTCAAGCTTCGTGACTGTATATACTAGACTGTGGTCTCCATCTTTACATCTGTGACACGGTTCAAATACCCAAAAACCTCTCACCATGCTGGACAATGAAAGATTCGCATCATATTTAAATCTATCCTTTGCACCCTATACGCCTCCACCTCAGGACTCCACTCCAAAACCACATTCGGGTTATTTTTTTGCATTCATACACGTATCAGGTCTCTATTTAAAACATCAATGATATTATGTTATTCGTCTTAGTATTTATTTCATTATTGTAAATATTTTTGTTTTATTATTATTATTATTATTATTATTATTATTATTATTATTATTATTAATGAATTAATTTGTATTACTATCTTTGTATCATCTCCGTCACGGATATTCTATTATTATTATTTTTTTATTATTATTATTATTATTATTATTATTATTATTATTTCTAACATCAACTTTATTATTGATCTCTTTAAAATGTATGTAGACTACTGGACTGTACCCGAGCACGAGCATATTCTCATTTCGGGTATATATTCACATGTGTCATTTCAAATGTAAATTGTGAATAAATTTGAATTTGAATATCATATTAACAGATAAACAATAAACATCCATGTCTTAGGCGGAACATGAACTCACAACTATGGCCTCCACATTACTTCGAAATTATGATACATCTTTTACTGTTAATATCTACAATCTCATCTCCAACCAAAAGTCGCATTTAAATGTCAGTTCTACAACTTCACATTTTAAACTGTCTAAGCATTTTCTTTCCATCCTTATTACAAACACGACTGTTTACATTTTTACTTTTACAATGAGGATCGAAATTCCATCATGTTGCTTCTTCCATTTTCTCGCCACCAAATAACCTCAACATAACCTCCATAAACAAATAGATATCTAGCAACAAAATCAAAATATGGCTATAATCACATTCACGAACACGGATTAATAAACTAGCCTATGTGAAAGTAATTTTTTACTTAAATCTTCGCTAAATTCTAGGAGGAAAACATTGTACCTACCTTGGTAATGGAACTTATATTCATTTTATAGTACGATATGCGATACATCGTAACTCTTGTGCAAATTAAAGAAAAATTTGTCAATATTCTAACTCTACCAACAGATTAACAGAATACCGGTATAAATTCCTCTTCCTAGCACTGCAAATGCCATTTTCATAAAACACTATCAGAATGGAAACGACACGAATGGTCCCCCATTACGTAACCGGAAATGCCCGATGTCACTAGCTACAGCTGGACATTGCTGCAGTCAAACAACGAGCTAATATGTCATATTCTGAATCAAATGACAGCCCATTTACTCTGACAATCTTAAAACCTGTTCTTTTTAAATCAACGAAAAGCTGTTCTTTTAGGGAAATTTACAGTAACCCACGAATACAGCCGTCATTAAAGACAAATACGGGCCTATCAGTCTCCAATACATACAAAAGAACCGTAAGCAATGTCATTCCTTGAGATAACTATTTCAAACAAAAAAGGTTAATACAATAATTTTACTCGTATTTGCTTCCTTTTAGAAATGAAAATTGTTTCATATGAAACATTTCATATCGTGTTTTGGGAAGGCCATTGATTTAAATCACAATATGCTCAGTCAATTTAAGAAAGCAGTGTATTATGGTAATCAATTATTGAAAGAATTTTAGTTTTGTCTTTTAAATACGCAAAAATTTGATTTGAACAAATGTAACGTTTTAAAATTCTTTTTCAGAACGGAAAGTTACATTTGTTCGGATCAAATTGCTGACTTCACAATTAAAATTTTGGATATTACACCATATCCTGGAACTTTATAAATTTCATCCATCAGGGCAGATAGGCCTAGGTAAGACCAGAGGGTTCAGCTTGTGTATTGGGATCATTACGCCCGACTATTCCGCATGTCTGCCCTGATGGATGGAATTTATTTACAATTCCGATGGAAATGTCAAGTTCCAGAGCAGGGAGGAATAACCAAAGGCCAATTCTAATTACATTCGCCATGAAAGTCTAAAAACGCATGAAGGTAATTAGGCTATACAGTATCAGCCAGGCCTCTTTCCGCAATAGAGGTCCAGGGCAAATACATAGGCTATTTCAATTAAATTCTCAACGCTTTCTTATGATTGACACATTGTCAGCTTTTTTACACTGCAACGGATACGTATGTTCCCTGGACCTCCATTGCGGAAGGTGGCGGCTTGGCCGATGCTGTAGACGTGGTCATCAGCACAGTGCACCCTCGTCTCCTACCCGCGGATGACTGCACTATCGTGCATCCGTGACTGCTGGCGGGTATCCTTTCTCTCTCTCCCTTCTGCATGACGGTGCATATTCCGATACACTGCTTACCCCTTGCCCATTTCAGAGAATGCTGACGACCACTGCTATAGACCAATCGGTATCTCGTGAAACCTACTGCGCGTGAGGGGAAGGACAAAGTGGACTGAGAAGCTTCCCTTCCTCGCAACGCTTAGACTTCCAGATGTGGCTAGCTTACTTATCCCCACTCTACAGATCTTACTATGAGCTACAACACACGAATGCATTTGGTTTCACGAGATAACGAAAGACCTATATACAATTACCGCTATCAAATAAAATACGAATATTTACTATTTGTGTAACTAATTTAGTTACTTACTTCAAGATAACCTAGGTCTTCAGAAGTGATTATTCTGTCGGCTGCTTCTCAAAATTCTTTGTTTTTAATCGTCCCGAAATACACACACAAATAAGATACTCAAAGTATTTAACTAAGTCATAAGTCCGAATTAACTATATGCGAAATAATTACACACGTAATCGCAAATCATCCATTACATTTGAAATAGAAATAGCGGAGGATTTTCTTTCCTCTCACTGAACACAATAATTTACGTAGTTTATATTTGAAAATAAGCTAATTTCAAAAGCACATAAAAGTCACAATATCAATTTGAAATAAAATAAACACGATAAAAAAAAACAAAGCAAGCTAACTACACGGAAACCATTTTGAAAAAGAGAATTATCGGGTGAAGTGCACGCGGCGCTCCAAGTGGTAGTTCATGAACCTTACAAAACAATGCAATGACATTTAGCGCTAAAAATATAATTTATAATAAATTAATATGCCATCGTACATGCATTTGTAAATGTGTAGGCCTACGTTAACTTATAACCTTATAGGTGCATGAAAATCGAGCCCGTCTAAGGCACAGACTTTTAATAATATAAAGACTTGAATTGTCTTAGGTGGGGGACCGGAGTCGTGCTTACTCATCCCACGTTATGTATCGGTACCGTAAGTGCTCAGTTTGCGCTTGTCCAGTTTTCATTTATGTGGATTTTTAATAAAACCAAAATAATGCAGAAGTTAATTTTACTTGTAAAATGATCACGAAGAGGCCGTTTAAAAACTGGAAACTGGCCTGTATTGAGCTACTAAAAATTTTGGAAAAACGCCGCTACCTAGGGCTACCAACCCGTGCGTATTTACCCCCAATTTTTTTAAGTCTCCGGGCTCCAGAATTTTTCCTCACTTTGAGCATACTTCTTCCTTATTTTTGCATAATCTAATAATCATTTTAAACATTTAATTTTGTCGTGAATGATTGTTTATACAATAAATTTTGTTGCTTCAAGGGACACAATATGTGTAAGGCTAGTCTTTTTAGAATGTAATGGTTGCAAAAAATGGGTTGTAGTGCTCATGTTTAAAATTAAAAAAAATAAATAAATAAAATAATAATAATAATAATAATAATAATAATAATAATAATAATAATAAATAATTTGCATCATAATTTGACTGGCCCCGGAACAATTTTGCCCTAGAAATTATTCAAATCAACTTCACAGAGAGTTATACCTAAAAGTTTGATTTGCATAATATACGTCACTGTTCGTTAACAGAAAACCACAAATTAAGTCACACAGAATTAGTGTGCACTCAATGTTGGCTGCTTGACGGTTGTCAGCCCACTTTGAGGTCTGTGGATACAGAGGGAAAATTTGGATCTGTGTCTGGTAGAGTTCCTGGGTAGCTCAGTTGGTAGAGAATTGGTACGTTTAACCAAAGGTCCCGGGTTCGATGCCTGGCCCCGGAACAATTTTTCCCTCGAAATTATTCATTGTTTAGATTTCCAAGGACAGTGAAAGAAAGACCAGTTATGAATAAAAACACTCATTCTCCTAAAGTCAAAACAATGTGTCAGCTATTCATCTACACAAAGATACAAGAGACGTACCTAGGGTCTCCAAATGTGAATGTCCAAAAACTGTTTATAAAAACCAATAATAATAAACTATTTTGAAAAAATTACAATTATTGGGAACCCTACCACTTCCACGACACAAATATGAAAAGTGCACATCTGGAATAATTGCAATATTCGGTCTATTGGTAAACATTGCTTTTTTGCGCTATTGTATTGTGTATGTTGTATGTTTCAGAGTACGAAAGAACTTCAAGACTAAGAATGAAGCTGAAAATCAGAAATCTTCTTTTGACAAATAAACATTATTCCTGTCAAGAAAACTCTATGGAGAAAAAGTTGTAAGATTCAGTTTCATTTGTTACATGAACATTTCATGATTATGTAGAAGTTAATATATAATAAAGACTATATTAATTCACGAAATAATATTGATGATAATATGTAGTCTAATACAGCAGTTCTCGACATTTTTAAGATTGTGAGCACCACCCACATGTCCTGTTAAATGAGTGAACACCATGAAGTCAAATAGGTTTAATATATGAATACATAAATTAAATAAATAATATATATAATATTAAAACCCTCACCAGGATAATGAGATCCCTGAACTTGTATGTTATTCAAAATTTCAGTAATGTCCAAGAAAAAGTCGCTTAGATATAAATCAATTAATTGTGATCGTGTTTTGTTCTTGAGGTATTTCGTAAGTGAGAAAGTTTTTCGCACAGCTAGGTCGTCCCAAACATTGCTAGGCATTTTAAGAGAAATACCTTTCTGTATCTTCTGCTTCCCAAGTACTATGAATTTCTCCTTTTAAAATAAATATTTCAGCACTAATGAGGACTGAAGATCTACCAATTCAAGTTCCTCACGAGCAACCATATTATTCTCTTGAATAATCTTGATTCTTCTACGTCCACACAGAATTCAAAGGGATTATACACCATGAGATATAGGTAGGCCTATCAGATCGCTAAAATAGTATACTGAATGGACAGGAACACTATTTCTTCTGGCTTGTACAACAAAATTTGTAGTGTAAAAGGCCCTCAGGATTGTTTGCACTCGCGAGCACATTTTTACTCGCATGACGAGAGCAATGAATGTCATTAAAAGAGCATCAAGTTGAGAATTTATTTTTTATTTTATTTGGTTATTTTAAGACGCTTTATCAACATCTAGGTTATTTAGCGTCTGAATGAAATGAAGGTGATAATGCCGGTGAAATGAGTCCGGGGTCCAGCACCGAAAGTTACCCAGCATCAAGTTGAGAATGCCTAGTCTAATGGGTTATGGTTTCTGTCAAGTTACATATCTTGCATACTTACTTACTTACAAATGGCTTTTAAGGAACCCGAAGGTTCATTGCCGCCCTCACATAAGCCCGCCATCGGTCCCTATCCTGTGCAAGATTAAGCCAGTCTCTATCATCATACCCCACCTCCCTCAAATCCATTTTAATATTATCCTCCCATCTACGTCTCGGCCTCCCTAAAGGTCTTTTTCCCTCCGGTCTCCCAACTAACACTCTATATGCATTTCTGGATTCGCCCATACGTGCTACATGCCCTGCCCATCTCAAACGTCTGGATTTCAAGTTCCTAATTATGTCAGGTGAAGAATACAATGCGTGCAGTTCTGTGTTGTGTAACTTTCTCCATTCTCCTGTAACTTCATCCCGCTTAGCCCCAAATATTTTCCTAAGCACCTTATTCTCAAACACCCTTAACCTATGTTCCTCTCTCAGAGTGAGAGTCCAAGTTTCACAGCCATATAGAAGAACCGGTAATATAACTGTTTTATAAATTCTAACTTTCAGATTTTTTGACAGCAGACTGGATGATAAGAGCTTCTCAACCGAATAATAACAGGCATTTCCCATATTTATTCTGCGTTTAATTTCCTCCCGAGTGTCATTTATATTTGTTACTGTTGCTCCAAGATATTTGAATTTTTCCACCTCTTCGAAGGATAAATCTCCAATATTTATATTTCCATTTCGTACAATATTCCCGTCACGAGACATAATCATATACTTTGTCTTTTCGGGATTTACTTCCAAACCGATCGCTTTACTTGCTTCAAGTAAAATTTCCGTGTTTTCCCTAACCGTTTGTGTATTTTCTCCTAACATATTCACGTCATCTGCATAGACAAGAAGCTGATGTAGCCCGTTCAATTCCAAACCCTGCCTGTTATCCTGAACTTTCCTAATGGCATATTCTAAAGCGAAGTTAAAAAGTAAAGGTGATAGTGCATCTCCCTGCTTTAGCCCGCAGTGAATTGGAAAAGGATCAGATAGAAAACATATCTTGCATATTCTCGAATTTATACAGTCCTAGTAAACAACCTTACTGTTACACTTTTATGAAATAATAATATTTATTCAATAAACTTTATCTATAAAGCGAATATGACTTCCCAAATAACTTTGAAAAAGTTATTTGGAAACGCAATCCTAGCAAAAATAAAATGCAGTTGAGAAAAGTGACATGGCTACATTTTTGGAAGGGTCAGAACTGGATTTCTTACCTTGAATCCATGAACTGCTTTCCAGACTTGCTTGCAAAATAGCTACAATGAAAACATTACAAAATCAATATTTCTTTTAATTTCTGGCGATTTCATTCTAATTACAGAATTAAAAATAGGAAGAACTTACTATTGAAATGACTGCATTTTATCGTGAGTAACAAAGATATCAAAATACATCAGTTATGTAACATACATATATGTATATGATTCCGCATCTGAAGAAATCTGCTGGTTTGGAGTTAAAGAAGTCGTCAAGCCAAATTTGTAAAGCATCTTCTTTATCAAAATAATTTCCTTGAAGATTGTTGGATAGAGAATGGAAAAGGCGAAAATCTGAAGGCGCAAGATTGGGATAATATAGGGGACGTGGAATCACATCCCAACCACGCTCCTGGTTAACTGCTTTCGTCATGTTAGCAGAGTGCGGGAGTGCATTATCATATTCAGCACCACTTGATGCAGTCTTCCCAGTCGTTTTTCTTCAATTGCGGTCGAAAGGCTTCTGAGATATTGGTAATAAATGTCAGCAATTATGTTACATTTCTTGGCAGCCAATTCGTAGTACACAACGCCTTGTTTATCTCCCCAGACCCATAACATCATCTTCTGTGGAATGGACACTAATTTTTGTATGGGGTGTTCTGTATTGGAATGACAGAACCATTTTCTTGCAGTGCTTTCTTCGGTGGCATTCTGCCTGTACATGGCACAAAGTTTCGAGCTGTCTCTGCTGTCTCTGCTCTTATATTAAACTTAAACAAAAGAATATATCAGAAGTGTTCGTTTTTTTTTTTCCACTTACCACTCCATCTCCTTTGCCAAATTCAAAGCTTATTTACAAGAACAACACTTCAAATAACAAATGACAAACGATAAACAATATCCTAGCAACGCAGTGTTGTGATGACGAACAAAAACAATACGAACTTATGTACCAACCTAATAGTAATAAAGATCAATTTTAAAATGTTTGCCTATATTATTCCTATTTGTCAATTGAAATTTCATTACAAATAATTTATCAGCATATCAATAACAACCTCATAAAATTACTTACAAAAATACTCCCAAAAATAATATACACTTATGAAAAAAAAATAAATAAATAAAAAATTATTGGATTAACAATATTTTCACCGTTACAATTACACATATATAAACACTAAATATAAACATTTACATAGAGATAAAAAATTTTACAGGAGAAAAAGTTCGTCCAAAGGGCTGGACTCTGGAAGAGTACCCAAAACGCTCATTGCATTTCCGCGTTGAATAGCAATACTTCAGCGTTGACGCAAATAAGTAGTGCAATGGCGATCACCAGTAATGGAGATCAAAATTTGGCCGATTTGAGATACCAAAACTTTAGCGTCATGACTCCAAGGACCGAAGGTCTCCACAGCAAATGGGACATAGATATAATCGTCTAAAAGATGAGCATATTTATTGACTTTCTTCTTCACGGCTAATTCAACAGCAGATGCTGCGCGTCTGGAGGTATTCGGCAAGTGAGATGGAGCTAGAGTGTCAACGCAAGTGGAGTCCCAAATTAAAGATTTTCCTCTAGACCATGGAATTAAGGTCAGACCATCGGGTCGTTTACCATCCGCGCGATTAATACCTGGTGGTTCCAAAAGAGATGGGATGCCACAAGAAGTCACAGATCTTTTAATGATATCATTGAGTGATGTATGTCTGGGAATGCGACCCTTGCTCCTCGCACAGCTAAGTGCATGATAACCATAAATATCAGCAATTCCCCCGCCAATACATTGGTGTGGCTGGCAGAGTTTACACCCAAGGCGTAAAGCTATTGCGATTTTAAAGGATGTGCTATCTATTAGGGTGCCGATGTGAGGAGAAGGTAATGCGTGTAACCAAGCTCCAGACTCACTCTCTTGAAGAGCTGGGAGACGTAAAGTAAAGTAAAGAATTCAATTCTCTGGAAGTACAAGTCTCATAAAATATTTTTTCTAGTACCTATTAAGATGTGCGTTTAATGAATATGAATATGTACAGCATTTAGAGTTTGAAACACTTTACAATAAAGAATGTAACAAAATTCTAAAATTAAATAAACAATTCATACATCCGCTTATATACATTTCATTGTTACATAAAACATTTTCATTTGAATTTTATATCTAGTCAACTATTAAAACGAAATAAAACATCTTTTAAACTGACAGGAATTGGTTTACTTACAGCCAGACATCCAACATCTTTAATGTTATCTTTTTCTATTTCAACGTCTCTTACCAAAAAAATAATAATACATACAATATATAAATACATTAGAACTTACCTCGTCTGAAATGTCTTTCTAAATAAATTATGCAGCTGTATGTGTTCTCCAATATCCAACAAAGGTACAGTATTAAAGGTTTCGCGATCGTGTTTTGCTGTTATTCATGCAAGGCAACTAGTTATCCTTTATCATGAGATTATACGCATCTCATTCTAAATAAATTAAATACTCTGGTTTCCAAAAAAGACAAAAAAGTCTTGTACAAATGTTGCTATTACTGCATCGTGCCAGACTCGGTTGGTAGAGCAACTGGCTACAGACTGGAAGGTTCTAGGTTCAATCCCAGGTGCGGGCAGGATTATTCTCATTGCCAAAAGTCCAGAATGGCTAAATGATGATTATGATGACGATGATGATGATGATAATAATAATAATAATAATAATAATAATAATAATAATAATACTTACTTACAAATGGCTTTTAAGAAACCCGGAGGTTCATTGCCGCCCTCACATAAGCCCGCCATTGGTCCCTATCCTGTGCAAGATTAATCCAGTCTCTATCATATCCCACCTCCCTCAAATCCATTTTAATATTATCCTCCCATCTACGTCTCTGCCTCCCCAAAGATCTTTTTCCCTCCGGCTTCCCAACTAACACTCTATATGCATTTCTGCATTCCCCCATATGTGCTACATGCCCTGCCCATCTCAAACGTCTGGATTTAATGTTCCTAATTATGGCACATAAAGAATACAATGTGTGCAGTTCTGCGTTGTGTAACTTTCTTCATTCTCCTGTAACTTCATCCCTCTTAGCCCCAAATGTTTTCCTAAGAACCTTATTCTCAAACACTCTTAATCTTTGTTCCCCTCTCAAAGTGAGAGTCCAAGTTTCACAACCATACAGAACAACCGGTAATATAACTGTTTTATAAATTTTAACTTTCAGGGACATATTCATAGACATTCTTAGCGCGGGCTTTCGATGGATGATCTAACGTTTTTCATATTCACAAATCAGTGTTAGCGATATGATATGAATCCTGTACAAGTAATCAGTCGATAGCTGGGGCTAGTTTAGCACACTCGTAGAGCGGGCTAGCAAAATGTCTATGCATAGCACCCTAAGATTTTTTAACAGCAGACTAGATGATAAAAGCTTCTCAACAGAATAATAACAGCCATTTCCCATATTTATTCTGCGTTTAATTTCCCTCCCAAGTGTCATTTATATTTGTTACTGTTGCTCCAAGATATTTGAATTTTTCCACCCCTTTGAAGGATAAATCTCCAATTTTTATGTTTCCATTTCGTACAATATTCTGGTCACGAGACATAATCATATACTTTGTCTTTTCGGGATTTACTTCCAAACCTATCGCTTTACTTGCTTCAAGTAAAATAATAATAATAATAATAATAATAATAATAATAACCATCATCGTCCAAATATAACATAAATCTACCTTTCATGTACTAATGTTAACAGAAGTACCTTGTAACTGTCCAGTGAGTGCAGAAGCTCTGAAGTTGCTCATATTTTCTCTTGAATAATTCAACAGTAGTCACAAATACCAGTGTATCTTCAGGTGACACCAGTTGTCTCAAATATAGGCAATTTTAACTGTTTCAACGATAACAGTGGAACTAATTGAACATGTCTCGATGTGAATAGTTCCCTCCCCCTCTTTCTATGTGCACAAGTCACACTAAACTGTCAGGTCTAGCCAGTGTAATACTCAGGAAAGATTTCTAAAACGAGGTCTAGCCCACAGCAACGGTTTTTAAATCGTGTTTAGATTTATAAAACGAGGTCTCATTTATTTTTCTGAGCCATGACTCGAAACCATGGTCTCAAGCTGGGGTAGGTTTAAAACCACAGCTTCAAGTGTACAAGATGGAGGTAGTAGATCCGCTGGATGATTATCAGAGGCAAATTTATTTCCTGAGAGTATTAAATCCCCAGATTAGTGTTTTGAAGACAGGAATAATCCTTTAGGCCTACATAACAGCTATAATTCCAGGTGAAGATTTCAATTTTCTAAGGAATCAACGCAAAATTAGCAAAAAGGTGGCGGGTTGACATTTTTGTTTATAGTTTCTTGTTGCTTTGAGGTAGTTAAGATATAATATTTTATATTAATTATACCTTTATGTCTATAAGGCGATGTAACTGAATTCTCAGTCTTTATAGTAGCTTTAGAAATTTTATTTAATACTTCAAATTTATGTTTGCCTGCAACAACATCAAGCAAACATGACTTTGTTTTCCTATTTTAGGTTTTATGCTACTAGGGCTTTCCATGTAGTACTACATCTAAAAATATAACCATACTGCATTTAGTTTTTTAATTGAAATTTTAATCCATTTAATATTTAGGTTATTAATTATTTGGGAACGGGTTTTCAAGTAGTTAATGTTAATAGTAGTTATCAACAAAGAATAAACATAAACGCTAATTATTACGACAATATTTATTTTCATTTTGGCACTTAACTATTTTAAACACCGATATATTTTCTGTAAATGAGTAAATACAGTATAACAATTACTTATCTCAGAACAAAAGAATGTACCCTGCTGCAATTTAAAAAAAAATTAATTCCAATGTTCACTTCTTTCCAGTATCGACTGCTGATCAGGAAAAAAGATCGATTCTTTGCTTCGTTGCCATAATTATATAAAAACCACGAACCTCAGTTTCTTCTCAAGCCACAACTCGACTTTGTTTTAGTAATTGCACAAGGGTTCAGACCTTGATCGTGGTTTAAAAGCCTGAAATCACGATTGCGTTCAAGTTTTAAAAATCGACCGTCACAGTTCTGAGCAACCTAATCTCTTATTTGTAACAGTGATGGAAGTGAAAATAAAACCGTGGATATAGAGGAGAAATGAGTGTATGAAATGGACAGACAGAATAAGAAACGAAGCTGTGCTAGAAAGCGTGAGTGAAGAAAGAATAATGTTGAAACTGATCAGAAATATTAGCCATATCCCAAAAAATAATAATTGACACTCATGTCTTGTTTGGAAACCAGTTTTGTATACACAAGGACGATCACTTTGGTTCTTGCAACTCCTAACATTTCTCAAAGCATTTGTAACAGATTCTGTTGCTCAACCTGTACATACATATCACAAGGGCTGCATCTACTATTAGGAAACCATTTCTTTTTTTGATGCTGGCACATAATGTAAATTGCAAAGTCTGTTATACAGGGTCATTCAAAAAATAAGTGGCAACACTTTAAGATCAAAAATTTATTTATTCACAATTAACATACTTGTAGTTCTTGAAAGTAATCTCCTCCAGTGTCACGTACTCTTCGCCACATCTCAGGAACGCGACGGATGCAATTCTCAGCATCACATTGCTCTAAGCTTCTAACTGACTACATTACAGCTGTTGTAATGGCTTGTCTATTTATAAAGCGTACTCCTCTCAGTGTTTCTTTAATCTTAGGGAAAACGTCTAGTTACACAGACTCATATCTGGAGAACATGTAGGATACTGTAGAATTTCCCAGTTCCACCTGTTAAGTAAATTAACCACTTGGTCAGCCATATGACAACGAGCACCACCATGAAGCACAGCGGGATGTGTATTCAAGAAATTTTGGCTCTTCTGGTGCATTGCTGGTCATAAATGGTGTTCCAAAAAATGAGCATATATGAGCATTCCAATTGGAACAGAATGAATGATTAATACATCTTCATAATCATAAACGACAGTAAACATAATTTTGAGTGGGTCTTGTTCTTCTCTACATTTACGTTAGCTTTTGGGCATTGTAGATAACAGTCTTATGGCTGGTTTCTCCAAGTATTGTTAGAAAGTCTAACGAATGTTAAATTCTAAACAGTTTGTTAAACATAGATTTTTCATGTCTTCAACACTAGTTTGGCTTAACAGATTGTTAAGTGTTTGTTCAATTTAAATGTGGGATTTTAGGCAGTTAACTCATTTGATAGACAGTTAAATATGGCAGATGACACCACAGCTGTTCAAACAGAAGTAGTGAAAATAATATGTTATGTCTCTAAGGAATGTTTTGTGAATGATTGATAACATAACGTTTAAAAGACACTTTGGGAAGCAAATATAGGGAAGATAATCTTCAAAAGTGAACTAATTATCATATTGGCTGTTTATGTTGATACTGACCTATTAGGCTATATATCGAATATTTAGAAAATGTGGGATCTCAACATGACAAGGTAACTAGGAATACTATGCACGATACTCAATTTGTGACAATATAGATTTTCAAAACAAGTAGGCCTCAAACTTTTACAAGATATTTACACCACACTTGAATACCTACAAACAGAAATAGATCACTTACTCCAATTCAGAGTCTACTATTTACTCTTGATTCTATGATACCAGCTCTTTTCAACTAACTATAGCCAAACAGTGTTTCAAAATACATAATGAGTATTATTTTAAAAAGGTTTGTGCAAAAATTTCTCTTTCAAAAGTCATATGTCAGCATTAGTACTATAACCTTACTTTGTAATAATATTATTACTATTCAATAGTAGCCACCTACAACTTCCATTTGTCTTCTTCTTTATCGATCATGGCCTACTGTACCAGGTTATGATTTTATACATGTTTCATGACTTACTCTACAATACAGAATTCAAAGAATAATATCAGCCAATAAAAAATTGCCTTACATGTGCAAAATCATTACCAACTGCTAATGAGTGGTTAAAATAGTATTAACGACTATTATAGTTAAGTGTTGGTTGTTTTAAACAAAACGATGTTGAAAAAATGGAAAATACATTAACAAAACGTTAAAAACAAACAGGCTGTTAATTTAACACTAGTTAAGCCAAATTAAACATTTCTTGGAGAAACTGGCCATTAATGTTACAGTCACTACATATAGTGTATAAATAAGGATATTATCTTATAACTTACAGATAACACATATCAGGCACCACTCCATCTCACACTACCAGCTTACATTAGTCACCACTAGGGGAGCTGAATACTTAGCAGTGTTGCCACTATTTTTCGAATGACCTACTGTATGTAGTTATATGAAAATCAATTTAGTCTCATTACAAAATTGAATGTTAGAAGTATTCTATCTGTTTACAATGGCAAAACCACTATTAAATTAAACTTTTAAAGCTGAATCCTTTGGATGAAAATCCTGACATTTCCACTTTTTATTCCAAATAAGGCAACAAAACCTTTCAAAGCCTCAGTTACAATTCCATCACTACAGAGAAAAACAGAGTTGTATTTCTTTAGTAAAAAACATAATGTCTGCAAGTGGCAATTGTGACCTCACGAAAATCTAAGATGACGGATCTGTGAAGTCAAGTACTTTTCAGTATCAATGAAGAAAGCCTTCAGTGTTGGGAAAAACGTAATACGGTGAATGCAAAGCTCCGCCCACGTCCCCTTTCCACTTTTCCCCTACAAGCTCACCACACACCCTAGCGGGAAAGAGTGGAAATAGGGGTTTAGGGTGGGGTGACATCTAGTGTAGTAAAGTGGAACAAAAAGAGTAACGACATCTACGAAGCATAAGAGGAACTTCGTCCTGTCAGTCCCTCTCCTCTCTCTCCCTCTCTCTCCAGCCTCTCCTTCTCTGTCCCTTGCTTCATGTCTCTCTCTTTTTTTTTTCTTACGACTTCGCAGGAGGGGAGATTCGATCCGAGAAAGTTCGTAACTAAACCTAAACGCACGCTTTTTGTTCACGCTTTAGACCTCTCGGCTACCGAGGTGAGTTGGGGGTTGAAGGGAAAATGAATCTATTTATGTTTAAGGGAACTGCCATAACGTATTGTAGAAGGGGACAATGACCGAATAGCGTGGGTAGAAACTGGCGGGCTTGTGAATGTCGCTTGGTAGGGGTTGACTACAGGTGTGGCATAAGTGTTAACGCGCGCTGGTGGAGCTTCGTTGTGTCCATGTCCAACTTCGTGTATAGACGTAACCACGTGTAGTGATGATCCGTACCAAAGACGTGTACTTCTTCGTGAAAATGTCCAGGGAGAATTTGAAGGCGGATACGGTAAGGTACTGTGAGGAGCATGGACTACTTGCTAGTCATTGCGAGTGTCCAACCTGTGGGAAAAAAAGACTATTGTGTTACTTCGAGGATGTGCAAAGTTAACAGGTGAGTGTTGTTTAATGAAAACCACATTACATTGTGTTGTGTTGTGTCAGTACATGTTGTGGACAGTTGTCTAATGCGTATTGCATTGTGGTAGGCAGTGATCCATCAAAGCAGGACAGATAGTACAGAGAGACAGTAGAGAGAGAGAGCATGCGAACGAGGTGCCGAGCGGCGCGGGTGGGGATAACTTCCCCTACTGGCGTTCGCTGTAATACATTTTTGCCTCAGTGTTATTTACCAATTCAGTCAATATGTTCAAGAGATGAAAGACAACACTGCTTTTACCTTTCTGATAAAAATTCATCGAAGTGCAATGTCTGGGTTTTCAACAAGACTGTTTTACTAACATGTCTTCCAAACAAGAGTCTACCATGTTGAAGACATCCATACCTTGTCACTGCACGCAAAAATAAATAAATAAGAGTGAGATTCCTATAGCCGCTTTTTGATCAGCTTCTCCAGCCTCTTGATGCGACTTGACTCGTGTTCAGGGCTACTCAGGGACACAGTGAAGGTTGCTGGACCCCCAATAGTCACACCGCCAGTTCCAAGTGGTGCAGGGACCGGCAGCTGGGATCGGAACAGTTCCACCAAGTAGTTCTGGTCACTTCGTCTTAGCCCCTGTAATTTACAACAATAATGCATCCTTGCTTCATGCCACACGATTCCATTATAAACATGGAAGTGATTTCTTGATAGCTCTTATATTTCTGCTAATATGATGTGGCAGGGAACTAATCTGTTATGTTAAGATTTTATTAAATAAATTTAGCTTGTAAAAATTATAATACAGTAAAATCTTGAGTTACAAGCATAATTCGTTTCGAAAACATGCTCTTAATCCAAAACACTCGCATATCAAAGCAACTTTCTCCATAAAAAAAAAAAAACAATGCAAATTCAGATTAATTCGTTTCACAACCTTTCAGTCATATAAAATACAGTATAATTTAGGTAAAATTCAATACAGTATGTAACACGAATTACTTTATTGTATAGGTCTCGCAAGCATGGAATACCGATGGAAGGAATATAAATCAAACACTGCGATAAGGAAGAGCGGGCGACAAGAAAGGTCACGAGATAGCTTGAATGAAATTCAAGAGTACAGTCGGAAGAGAAATGACATCGATAGAATCAGTCTTGCGTTGTGATAGTTACATTACGACTTTAGTTTGTTCCATTGCATGTGAATGCGTGTCTTGTATCGCACGGTATTATTATTTCATTCGTAAACATATGTTGCACGTTTAATTAGCTTCGAATTTTTCTCTTGCTATGTTCTTTATTTCCACAGCGATGTCCTCATTTGTTCATCTTCTTGGAAGAGACAGTACTTCCATCGGGCAGCACATCTCCCCCCTCGGCATGCCTACATACACACGTCAAAACAGACAGCAGCGCCATCATTGGTTTTCGGGAATCATTTCTTGCGCGAGCTATATTTTGTTTTTGAGTGCCTTTCACCTGTCTTACGCTTAATAACTTCTTGAATATTTAAAGAAAATATTTTCACTATCACTAATGGAATCAATTCTGACTGCTTAACTGACTGGAAACTTTTGCTTTGACTAAGAACCTATCCAATGACATTTGCTTTTGCCTGTTTTGAGGATTATGCAGAAATGTGACATCGCATTGTCGTTAAAGAGATTCATCACATGCACTGCTACAACTTTATCAAGGTGGTGAATTTGAACAAAATTTTTACACATCTCTTTAATCTCATCTGAAGTGAGGAATTCTTCCGCTCTTTTCTCCTCTTCCTCCTCAGACGAGATCCCCTCCATTGCCTCTTGCTATTGCTCACAAGTGAAGCAAGTTACGTACAATCATGCTGCCCGTATTGCAAGACATCGCTCGTTTACCAAACAAAAATGTTTCCTCATTGTTCACTTGTTTTGCAAAACACTCGCAAAGCAAGATACTCATAATCCAAGGTTTTACTGTACCTGTTCTTACTCTCATTTGTTTGCCAAATTTTGTCATAAAAACAAGGGTGGGGCTTATACACGAGATATTGTTAGGAGCCGGCAATGTGGTAGACTGTCCTGCCGATGGAACCAAAATTAATATCCAAGAGACTGTATAAGAGTGAGAAGTTTTACTAAAGATTACTATTTTTTTTGGTCCTACAGACCCGGGTTCGATCCCCGGTGCCGGAGCGAATTTTTCTCCTCTAATATGAAGAGTGGGAAGACTTCTAAAAGGTGTATTAGAGACCACTAAGTTCTAATACATGATGATGATGATGATGATGATGATGATGATGATGATGATGACGATGGTAATGAGCACCAGCGGTAGAAGTATAATACAAACTAAGATTAATTGACGTATCTGCCTTGTTCTGAATTCCAAGTGATCAATTAATTCTGTGTAAGAACTGGGTAGCAGAGTCAGACGACGCCTCACCTTCATGTCCAGCACCTTCTGGAACTCTGAGGAGTCAGCCTCCGGCAGCAGCTTGGCAAACTGGTCCGCAAACGCGCTGGCAGGGTCAGTGGGTGCCATCACGACCTTCAGGATCATCTCTGCTTTCGTCATCCCCTTCACGACGATCTTCGTGTAACTGCAACACCAGTCAAATATAACTACTTCGTCTGGTAACCACACAAGTTTGATTCTAAGTCTTTGGTCTCGAATTATGAAAATACAAGAATCAGTTTCTAGGTACTGTTGCAAAGGTTCTGAAGACTTCTACAAGATCGTTAAAACGTGCAGCACATAACTGAACTGGCAAAGAGTAGGGGAGTAGTGGGTACAGTGAGACACAAAATATTAAGATATATGTATGCAAGTGATAATTCAAGTATTTTTAAAATCAAGTGCAATAGAAATAGATATTAAAACATGGAGTACAATAATACATAAACAAAAATGTTAATAGATAAAGGACATAATATACAATGTGTGTTTGTCAAAGAAATGCAAATGTCTCACTGTTCCCATTTAGGAGGGTACAGTGAGACACCACAGTGTCTATTAACGGACATTGAAATGATTTACATTTATTTCAAAAGAAAGGAAAGCTTGCTGTCTCTTTATTTTGCCATGTTCTGTAGGCTTATTTAGAATCATTTTGATGTCTGACTTCGAAACCACTGAAACATCTGGAACATTTGGAAAAGTGAATTTTCCATGACAATTCAAACTTTTGCGAAAAAATGAAATAAATTTTTGGCGACAACAAAGCTTATAATTATAAGAATTTCATTTAATTCTTTATTATTTTTTAACATTTTCTTAAATTTTGTGAATAATTTTTTATTTATGAAACCATTAAAATGTAATGTATCCATTATTCTAACCTATAGTTCCTAAATTGGTTACTAGTAGGCTATGTTCATTTTTAATGTTAGTTACTGGTAAATGTAATATAATTACAGTTTGTTTTTGCAAATCATTGGTACATGGGGACAGTGAGATGTCTCAGTGTACCCTGCAATGGCATGTCTCACTGTTCCCTTTTACGCATAGTTCGTTTAAAAATGACGCCACCACTTCAAAATTAAAACAAGAAAGACGAAATTTTGCCAAACATAACGTCAAATACCATAGTATTAGGTAACAAAACATTCATATTTCTATTTCCTTTGCATATTCTAGAGTGAAAAATTACGAATTATTTTTTCATCACTCACCTTTAAAACTAGAATCAAATCGAGTAAGAAAATACTGTTACTTTACTCATGCAACATACAACTGCACTGTTACCAACATCTCAACATCAAAATTTACCATCTAATAAATGTCTCACTGTTCTCCCTGTCTTACTGTACCCATTTCTCCCATAATCCGATAATATTCTGAACCATAAAATGTGTCATTAATTTCAAGGAGTTATTATTTGAGATATTTCATACAAAAAAGTTTAATACAATTTTGCTCGTTTTTGCTTCCCTTTCGACAAAAAAATTATTTTACATGACATATTCCATAGCGTACTTTGAGAAAGCTATTGAATTAATTTCCAATATGCTCAGTCAGTTTAAGAGAGCAGTGCATTATGATAATAAATAATTGAAAGAATTTTAGTTTTGTCCTTTAAATGTGCAGAAATTTGATCTAAACAAATGTAAGTTTCCGTTCTGCAAAGGATTTTTAAAATGAGATGTAAAGATACTGCCTGGAGAGATGCAGCTTGTGTATGCAAGGAATTGATGAGACAACGAGAATTGCTTTCAAAGGTAACTCAGGAAACTTGATTCCTTGTATGTAAGTTTACCGATTACTACTTTAAAATTTAAAGTGGAAGGGAACTATTTCTAATTGGCTGAAGAAAATGCTTGTAGTATGAAAAACGGAGCTTTTTTAATAATTAATTAGATTTGTATAACGTAAAATAAGCTTTTTCTTATTGGCTGTGTTCACCGAATGTTTAATTAAAATTAAATCAAAGTGTTTAAAAATAATATTTTCTTCAGTACATCGTAATATTTTCAATTTTGTTCTTTGCTTTAATGTGAAATAAGTCTATCGTATTTTTATTTTTTTCCTTTAGAGTTCTAAATGTTTACGATTTTGTTTTTATAATGTATAATTATTGTTTACTATCTCCAGAATATTCAATTGAAATGGGAGTGTAGAAATATTTCTTAATATTATCCATTTAGTTTGAAGTAAGCATGTCTTATTTTCTATGTTCTCTGAACATTTAATTAAAATTAGGTTGTAGAGCTTACTTTAAATTTTCCAAGATATTGTTTAACATGAAATGAGCATTGTTCAATCTCTGTTCTCTAACACACTTTGAACACAAACATTAAACCGTATATTATCTGTATTTTTTATTACGAGTTTAAAAAGAGTATATATGGCAATAACCTTCACGAAGCCAGGTGAAGGAATTGTTCAGAGCAACACAACTTAATGCATACTGCCTGCTGATTGCAGCATTGCACGATCTCATAATTCATGTATTTCAAAATGCACGTTTTTCTGGAAAACTATTCAACTTTCCTTTCCAGTGAATATTCGAGCCTAAAATTAGTGTATTATTTATGTTGTGTGATGTGTTTTAATAAGGAAAATCCACACAGTTTTTATGTTTATTCAGTTATGAGCACGTGATAGAGAAATAAGCTTCATATGGCTACAGTTTCAACATTTGGCACCATGAAATACGAATTTTTTTGTATATACCGGTATTTAATTAATTATCTGGCATAATCTCGTATCCGGAACTAGCCTGGTCCCTTTGGTGCCAGTTAAAAGGGATTCTACTGTATCATATTCCACAGTTACCGAAAAATGTGACTGCAATAATTGCATACTCACCTGGCAGGAGCCTTGCGGTTCACTTGAGAGCCAATAGACGGCAGGTCGAGCAGCACAGTTTTCAGCATGTGGGTGTCCAGCAACAGCTGCTCAGCCCCCACCGTGCTGATTGGCTTGCACTTGTAGATGTGCTGAATGAACTTCGGTATGAAGGAACTGAGGGCAGAAAAAATAATATACTGAGAAAAGTGAAGGCAATTCTTTACTAAAATAATTAATATATATTATTTTAATGCACCGAAGTACATATGATATTTCCATGCAGATATTCTGCGTCATCATGCGATGAAAGAGTAATAGAACGGAGAAAAATTCTCTCCAGCGCCGGGATTTGAACCCGGGTTTTCAGCTCTACATGCTGATGCTTTATCCACTAAGCCACACCGGATACCACCCCGGCGTCGGACAGAATTGTCTCTGATTAAGCTCCAACTCTTGGGTTCCCTCTAGTGGCCGCCCTCTGCACTACATCATAGATGTCTATGAACGCAGGACCGAAGTCCACACATGTGCTGAGGTGCACTCGTTATGAGTGACTAGTTGGCCAGGATCCGACGGAATAAGCGCCGTCTTAAAGCACGAAGTGATTTACGCATATCATATATATTATTTTAATGTACCGAAGTACATATGATATTTCCATGCAGATATTCTGCGTCATCATACGATGAAAGAGTAATAGAACGGAGAAAAATTCTCTCCAGCGCCGGGATTTGAACCCGGGTTTTCAGCTCTACGTGCTGATGCTTTATCCACTAAGCCACACTGGATACCATCCCGGCGTCGGACAGAATTGTCTCTGATTAAGTTCCAACTCTTGGGTTCCCTCTAGTGGCCGCCCTCTGCACTACGTGATAGATGTCCATGAACGTAAGACTGAAGTCCACACATGTGCTGAGGTGCACTCGTTATGAGTGACTAGTTGGCCGGGATCCGACGGAATAAGCGCCGTCTTAAAGCACGAAGTGATTTACGCATATCATATATATTATTTTAATGTACCGAAGTACATATGATATTTCCATGCAGATATTCTGCGTCATCATACAATGAGAGAGTAATGGAACGGAGTGCACCTCAGCACATGTGTGGACTTCGGTCCTATGTTCATAGACATCTATGACGTAGTGCAGAGGGCGGCCACTAGAGGGAACCCAAGAGTTGGAACTTAATCAGAGACAATTCTGTCCAATGCCGGAGTGGTATCCGGTGTGGCTTAGTGGATAAAGCATCAGCATGTAGAGCTGAAAACCCGGGTTCAAATCCCGCTGCCGGAGAGAATTTTTCTCCGTTCCATTGCTCTTTCATCGTAAAATAATTAAGTTTAAAGTGTTGCAATTTAGAAACACTTTCTGATTTCAGTGGAAACGGTTATGTACAGTGCAGTTGCGTCATGCTTGATCTGAAGAACGTGGGCAGGAGCAAGTTTGTAGAGCTCGAGGTAACATGCGGCATTTTAGATCCGTAATCTCTGGCATATTGCACTCATGTAACTGTCATTACATAATGACATGCACACAATCATCATTTCATTGTAGTTCACTAAACTGTGTTACAGTAGTTGCTGTCTATTAGCATTCTGACATTCCCGACATATTTGATGAAATTTGAATTCACACGCAAAAGTCCTTCTTTCGCTATCATTCTAATTTCTGTTCTTATATTGTCTTTGAGTTCACTGATACTGTGTGGGTTATTTCTATAGACTCTTTTGTTGTCATGCGGCCGTAACTCTGTAAGGTTTCGATTTTAAAAGCTGAAGTTTTTGATATGCCTACTTCTTGTGCAACAGAACATAAGTCAAAATGAACTAAATAAAATGTCCAAGAATGTGCTGGAGAGATTTGAAGCATTCTTGAATGCAGAAAGTCACAATTTCCAGTATTTACAAAATTAAGGAAAGCCTTTTAGTTTGAATTTATCTTGTCATAAATTATGATGACAGTTTGGCGGAGACAGGCTACACCTGTAGCATGTGGAGGCCACTACAGCACTAGTTAAGCCATGGATTTTCGTCTCGTCCATAATCGGACATGTGCTAAGAAAGAAAGATATTCTACTCATATGTGGGCTAATTGAATATTTGCTACTCACTTTGCAAACTTAACACAGAACTGAGTGAAGTACTTCCGTGATGACGCCAAGTTATCACGGATAATCGGAACTGTCTGCTTCAAGTGTGTTGTCACAGCTGTGACGTAGCCACTCTGGTCTCCAACAGTCTCGATATTCTGCCACGAGATCTGAAGTAAGAGGCAAAACTATGTATAACTAGAACACCAAGCGAGACAACTCACTGTTGAAATAATCCAAAATAACTTTTGACATTACTGTTACAAGTAAGGCGATATTACATTGTCAGATTCTTACAACAAAATATATTACAAGTGAAGAAAACAGTAACGATATTTTTGTTACTTCGTTACCAATAAAAGTAATTCGTTACACCAATGCTATTCCTGCTTCTGTTATAAATAAAGGAGCAAACACGTGTTTCTGTCGACAAGTTTTCATATATTTATTTAGTAAGAATTTTCTTTCTTCATTTCCTGTAATTTACATTTCTTAGTAGACAAGGAATATTTTCTTTTAACCTATTGCAGCTATTTACATTAAATTTACGGCATTTGTTTTAAGCACTACATTAGACATTTCTGTGAAAAAGTTTTTCTTTCAAACGCATTAAGAGAGAAAATATTCAGTCTTAAAATTTATAAAAGTTACTTTTTTCGTAAATTTAAAAAAAAAAAAATTCAACTCCAGATGTCCGGAGAAATTCTGTTCCACAGGATTCTTTAATATCTTACTAATAATCGCAGTTAAAAATTCAAGTTCATAGCAGCAGTAGGTTTTGAGAAAATGTTTCTTATGACTTTAATGGTTTCACAAAAAAATAAATAAATTACATAATTATGTAAATTATTATTCAATTTTCTTTAAAATTATAGATCACATTCCTTAAACATTTATTTGTCTGGAGTATATCAGTCCCCTAACTGTCCATTGTGCAACTCAAACCAAGAAATGGATTCGGAACACCTCAAAATCTGTGCTTCAGTGGCTGACCATGATAATATCTTTGAAAAATATTGGAGTGCAAGAGGTCAAATGACTTTGTTGTCGAACGCCTGGCATTAGAAAACAACAACAACATTTGTGTGTGTATGCAAAATTTGGTTACATAACTTCAAAACAAACTGAGTTATAAAAAAACTGTACCATTCTACCAGATGTTCACATTATGTCCTCACTTTAAGATATATTTTAAAAAATTAAATTAAGTTTGGTTATAATAACAACATGAATGAGATTTATTTTATAATTATCTTGTTTTAATACACGACTGCATTCATTTGTTAACAAAACAAAAGAACAATACTTAATGTCAGCACTTTTTTTCAGCTGGAACGGTCCTGAACACGTTCCCGTAAACTTTTTGCCATTACAAATTCCAACGAGATATAGTTTATAAGCGAAATTGAAAATTAAAATTGCCGCCACTGCCGAGTCCAAGAGTTTACATTTTCTCATTATTATCATTGGTGCAAAAATAACTCGTGCAATCTAGAGCTGCCATCTTCCATTATTGATCCTGAAACTATTGCCTGAAATCGCAAAATTTCCGTTATGCTTAAAACTGATGAGCTCCGTTTGGAACTTATTGTGATATAAGGTATGTAGGCCTAACATTTTTAAACCTACATTTTTGTTGTATAATGTGATCGAGTGATAGAGTTCCGGTAAAATTTTTTTCAGAAATAAAGCACTGCTTAATGTCAACAACAAACATGGCCTACAAGGTTTACCCACAGTCTAGTATATACAGTCACGAAGCTCAATACGTAGTAAATATGCATCCATAGATAGTTGCTAACCACTAGGATCGCTACTATCACTTCATCACAGACAATGCGAAATAGTACCTGCACAGTCTATTGTTTCTAGTACCCTCAACAACTCAAGCTTCGTGATTGTATATACTAGACTATGGTTTACCTATGTCTAGAGGAATAAACTCTTTCAATGATGATACATGGGGTATAAATATTCTTCAATTAACTATAACAAAATTATGTAACATACAAACATGTCTATCTACAGTTGAGGACTATTACATACCAGTACTAGTAATCCTGTTTGAGACATAGAATTCCCTGAATTATTGGACTCACTCGTAACTTTTAACTAGAAATCCAGGAGCTAAATGAAGCAATACCCAGATTACGTGAACTGACCTTTATCATAGCGGTTAGTGCAGGCTCACAGGCTGTTTCTAAATCCTGAACTAGCAGCTGGATACAGTTTGAGATGACACTGCAACAACCAATATGTAACAACCAATATTCAGAAATATAATGTTGCTATGATGGAATTATAAAGGTAGCAGAAACCTAATATTTTATTCACAGTATTTGCCATCAATTTAACTTCAGACTGAACATAGTGGATCAGCATGTGCCTTCCACCTTCTTCGCCTTCCTCTTCTTGATAATTTTACAGACTAAGTTGC